>NC_084550.2:19140000-19290000 GCF_033978685.3 Nerophis lumbriciformis | reverse complement strand
ATATACATACACACGTATATACATACATAAATATATACACACACATCTATACATATATACACGTATACACACATATCTATGCATCATACTTGCCAACCCTCCCGAATTTTCTGGGAGACTCCCGAAATTTAGCGCCTCTCCCGAAAACCTCCCGGGACAAATATTCTCCCGAAAATCTCCCGATTTTCAGCCGGAGCTGGAGGCCACGCCCCCTCCAGCTCCATGCGGACCCGAGTAAGGCTGAAACGACGCGTCGACGTAGTCGACGTCATCGGTTACGTAAATACGTCGACGCCGTTTTTGTGCGTCGGCGCGTCGCATATTTACGTCACACTACTGTCATGGCGGAGCGCAAAGCAGACGATGCGAGCGAGGGGAAAAAAGCACGCCAAAAGTCGTCAAAAGTGTGGGAGTATTTCAATAAACGGCCTAATAATGTTGTTGTATGCACACTGTGTCGAGCGGAAATGGCCTATCATAGCAGCACAACGGCTATGAACGAACATTTGAAAAGAAAACCCCCGACAGCGTTCTTGCCATCACCATCAACAAGTCAATCGTCCGCGTGCGTATACGTTGTCATTATTACACAAAAACATGAATGTGTCATTTGTATCTGCGTTGTAAATTCATAAACTAAAGCACCGTTTCGCTCTGAGAGGCGCGTTTGGCGTGCCTGTTCAGTGTTTACAAAGACGCGCTCCTCTTTAACGCTGTGGAGAGGCGGCGGCGGCGAGCGAGCGGCGAGGCGGGGCGCGCCGGGAGCGACGCCGCAATCGTGCCCAGGTGCGCGATCCGCGCAGTTGGAAGAGAAAAGACTTTGTGTAAAATTAAAAGATTGTAAACCTGGCAAAGCCGTCTGGCGTTCAGTCTGTCATTGTTGTATTATTAAGCAAAATAAGCAATACTTTTACTTTTGTTGAAATGTTTACACTGTACACTTTTTTGTATTGGATGTTTAGCTTTATTTTTGCACATTTTAAAGCAAAATAAGCAATACTTTTACTTTTTAAATGCTTATACTATTCCAGAATATTAAGATTTGCACTGGATGTTTACTTTTATATTTGCACATTAAAAAGCAAATAAGCTACTTTTAATTTTGTTAAATGTTAAAAGTTTTAAATGTTTACATTGTTACAGAATATTTTGTCATGTTGTCAATGTTGACTGAGTGGCCATACTTTTTTTTTTGTAAATAAAAGCCATGCCTTTTGAAAAAACTGGCCTACATTTATTTTTTCCTCTTCATTTTAAATAAAAAAAAAATCGGTAAAAGGAAAAATAATCTATAGATTAATCGAAAAAATAATCTATAGATTAACCGATTAATCGAAAAAATAATCTATAGATTAATCGATAGAAAAATAATCGTTAGCTGCAGCCCTAGACCTGAGTGAAGACAGCCTTTTTTCACGAGGGGTGGACAAGAGGGCGACAAGAACTAAATCATCCAGACTAGAGATAAATTGTATTATTATGTTTATCTTACCTAAAAATAAATATATATTTATTAATTAAAATTAATTAATTAATTTACTATATTTTGCTAAAAACATCAAAATTAATTGGATTTTTATTTGTATTTGTTCTGATTCCTTATTGCATCCAGCCATATAATTATACATTAAAATAAACATATTTGAAATAATTAATTTTAAATTATCATAATAATTCATTTAAAATGACCATATTTAATTATTAAAATAATTGCTTGTTTATCAACAACTTTAGCATTTTATTCATTACATTTTGAAGCTCTCAGAAGCCAAGTTATGTTATATTCCTTAATATTTATTTATGCAAGTTTGAAGTATCAATTATCCAAACACAGTTTTGTTTGCATATTTTCAGGATGTAGATATACAGTATATATATATATATATATATATATATATATATATATACATACATACATACATACATACATACATACATACATATATATATATATATATATATATATATATATATATATATGAAATACTTGACTTGGTGAATTCTAGCTGTCAATATACTCCTCCCCTCTTAACCATGCCCCCAACCACGACCCGCCCCACCCCCACCTCCCGAAATCGGAGGTCTTAAGGTTGGCAAGTATGCTGTGTATATATACACACATAGCTATACATGTATATATAACCATATACAAACGTATATACACACACATATACATATATATATATATACATATATATACATACACATACACACAGTATATACATACATACACACATATATACATACATAAATATATACACACACACAAATCCATGAATATATACACGTATACACACACATACATCTATGCATACTGTGTATACACACACACACGTATTTATACATGTTTATATAACCATAGTGGCCCTAGTGTGTGAATGTGAGTGTGAATGTTGTCTGTCTATTTGTGTTGGCCCTGCGATGAGGTGGCGACTTGTCCAGGGTGTACGCCGCCTTCCACCCGATTGTAGCTGAGATTGGCTCCAGCGCCCCCCACAACCCTGAAGGGAATAAGCGGTAGAAAATGGATGGATGGATGGATGGATATATATACATATATATACATATATATATATATATATATATATATATACACACACACATAAATATATATATATATATATATATATATATATATACTGTATATATATGCAAATATATAAACACACAGTATATACATACATAAATATATATACACACACACATATTTATGCATATATACACACGCATAGCTATACATGTATATATAACCACACACACACACACACACACACACACACACACACACACACACACACACACACACACACACACACACACACACACACACACACACACACACACACACACACGCTATAGAGATATATATACACACGTATATACATATATACATACATATATACACACACAAATACACACACATACATACACACATACACATCTATACATACATACACATATATACACATATATACATACACACATATATACATACATAGATACATACATACATATACATATATATATATATATATATATATATATATATATATATACACACACACATATATACGCATACATAAATACACACGCACGCACCAACATAATACAAACTACTTCAACGTTCCCTCTAAGGTGAGCAATTGCGTACTGCCAACGTGTCCTCTGCGCACAGCAAATCTATGCTACACATGAAAGCAAATTCAATCTGAACTCTCGACACAATAAACACAAATAATTCCGTATGATTTTGCAATGCAACTGTGAGTGACAGGTGACAACAAGCAGATATATATACTGTATGTTGATCAACACTTTAATTATTGTAACTTCTGTCGAGACTCTTTAATTCCATTGATCACTTTATTGAGCATAACAGTCTATACACGGCCGTAAATACACCAAAAACATTAGTACAAAACTTATATCCGGCATATGCTCATTTTCTGCCGTACAAACCAGGCCAGAACAAAGTCTGTGTCATCTGTCATATCAACAGCACCCGCTCGCTCTTTCTCACATGTGCCAATAAACACACGCACTCATGCAACTTAACCACTATTGCTTTAAAAAAGGCCGAACAACTCCAACACCACACAAAGTGTAAATGCCAGCTCATTACACTATGACTCCTCAATCAGAGGTGTGCTTATTCTACTGTCATTTATTAAGAATGTTTATTTACTGATATTTATCATGAAAGGCTGCTTCTAGATTACATAAATGCTCATAAAAATATATGTTTTACGAACCGAAAGTTACAGGAATGTACACTTTATCACCTGCTTACATCTCATTGTGCAAAATGTGAATGTTTTAAGGGGAACTGAATGTGATGTCTGAAAGGGGTACGAATAGATTTCCAAAGCAGGACCCCCACCCAGACATACAATACTCATACATAGCTTATTAAAATCTATTTGTGTGTGTGTGTGTGTGTGTGTGTGTGTGTGTGTGTGTGTGTGTGTGTGTGTGTGTGTGCGTGTGTGTGTGTGTGTTATTTCCATTGTAAGTGGGCCAATATTAGAAATTAATCTCATGGAAATGACTGCTGTCATTCGATTATAATAATAAGACATATACATTTGCTGTTATGGCCACAGGGAGTTCTTGCGTTTCCTCACACACATGACAAATTAGAGGGAACATTGCCGGAATAAGTCTGATACAAACTAGTAGCATGGTCATCAATCTCATGCTGAGCTTTACAGCTGGTTGAAAGGGCATTGTGGGTCTCTTAAAGAGACTCATCATTTTTCCATGATGAAGGAGCCCCATGGCATCAGGTCTCCCAAAACCCCAGAGTTAATCCATCAGCACTCGGTATGTTCCTCATGTGAACATCGTCATTAGAGGCGAGGGTCAAAAAGGAGAAGAATGGTAGCACAAGGTGGAAAAGAGAAAGAAAAAAAGGAAAATGGAAAGTTCTCAAAATTTCACTGCATTAAAAACTGGTGAGTAACTATGATTTTTTTGATTGATACAGTACATATTCCGTACAATTGACCACTAAATGGTAACACCCGAATACGTTTTTCAACTTGTTTAAGTCGGGGTCCACATTAATCGATTCATGGTAAAAATGTGTTGTTAAAGATGTCGAAAAGCATTCATTTTACGAACTAATTGGTTTTAGTAACTATTTCCATGTTTTTCACAACAAAACACCATTTTTATTATAATAATAATAATAATAATAATAATAATACGCAACATTTACCGTGAGGAGTAGAATTTTAAATGGTATCCCGTGAGCTGCGCTTCTCCAGCAGCTTCTCCATATTTTCATGGATAAATGTTCTCCGTTTAAAAAAAAATAGTTTCAACGTCTTTTGCAAGCGTTATAGGGTTGTACGGTATACCGGTATTAGTATATTACCGCGATATTAATGAATCATATTCGGTACTATACCGCTTCTGAAAGGTACCGGTTTGTTGTCACGTCATGACATTGCTGGTTTACGAGCATATTCGGCAGCGCACAATCACGGAGTACTTACAAGCAGACAGTGTGTAGACAGAAAAGGGAGAACGGACGCATTTTGGCTTAAAAACTAACGATAAAGGTGAAGTTATAACACTGAAACGCCTTCAGGAAGAGGTGCTTTAAGACATGGCTAGCTAGCGGCTAAAGTGTTTTAGCTACTTCTAAATCATTAATCCTCGTCTCCATGGCGACGAATAAAGTAAGTTTCTTACAAGTATCATTATCACTGCAGGACGAGGAATAGCTAAACATGCTTCACTACACACCGTAGCTCACCGGCATCAACATGTAAACAAACGCCTAACCAAACATCCGCTGTAATAATACCAAGTACAGGAGCGTTTCTAGTCGATACTACAATGATTATATCAATATTTTTAGGCATCACAACATCTTATTTCTTTAAAAAAATAATAATATTATGTTTATAAACTCAGGAAATACGTCCCTCGACACATGAGGACTTTGAATATGACCAATGTATGATCCTGGAACAACTTGGTATCGGAATGATACCCAAATTTGTGGTATCATCCAAAACTAATGTAAAGAATCCAAACAACAGAAGAATAAGTGATTATTACATTTGAACAGAAGTGTAGATAGAACATGTTTAAAAGAGAAACTAAGCAGATATTAACAGTAAATGAACAAGAAGAGTAATAATCCATTTTCTACCGCTTGTCCTTAATAATTTTGACAAAATAATAGAAGGGAAAATGACACAATATGTTACTGCATATGTCAGCAGACTAAATTAGGAGTCTTTGTTTGTTTACTTACTAGTTCACTATTTTATTTAAGGACAAACTTGCAATAAGAAACATATGTTTAATGTACCCTAACATTTTTTGTTACAATAATGTAATTTTTTGCAGTCCCCTTTATTTAGAAAAATATCGAAAAGTACCGAAAAGAATCAAAATAATTTTGGTACCGGTACCACAATATTGGTATTATTTATGGACCTCTTCTGCTTGAGTATGGTGTAGATTGTAAAGTCCTGCACTCGTCAAAGTGAGCTCCACGCACACATTGGCCATTTTTTTGGATGATTTCTTTCTTTAACATTTGTTTTGTTTTGGTTATCTGCTTTTAGCTCACGCTAGTGAACAAGACACTGGATGTTAGTGGATCTTACAGGGTTCAACTGGCGGTGGGGAGCTAAAAAATACGTCTCGTAACATTTTTTTGCTCGCAAAATTAAACCAAAAATTGCCAAAATTAGCCCGTATTGTAAGGTGGTGTACTAGTAAACTGTGGTAGCATTGTACCTGTAAATGGTGAAATTAATTTTATTACATCTTGTGTGTTGAATCTTACAAAGAGGGATAAAAAAACAAGTGTAAAAATAGGTGTAATATTTTTTAGAATTTTTACAAAAGTTCAAATCGTTTTTGATTAAATGTAATTTAGATGTAATTTAAACTCTCACACATAATTCTTAAACCAGCAGCCAGTGTGACTCCCTTAGACATACTGTACTACATAAGAATAACTATGATATTATATTGTAAAATATCTGTTAAAAAATATATATATATATATAAGTATGGTGCCAGTATATATACAGGTAAAAGCCAGTAAATTAGAATATTTTGAAAAACTTGATTTATTTCAGTAACTGCATTCAAAAGGTGTAACTTGTACATTATATTTATTCATTGCACACAGACTGATGCATTCAAATGTTTATTTCATTTAATTTTGATGATTTGAAGTGGCAACAAATGAAAATCCAAAATTCCGTGTGTCACAAAATTAGAATATTACTTAAGGCTAATACAAAAAAGGGATTTTTAGAAATGTTGGCCAACTGAAAAGTATGAAAATGAAAAATATGAGCATGTACAATACTCAATACTTGGTTGGAGCTCCTTTTGCCTCAATTACTGCGTTAATGCGGCGTGGCATGGAGTCGATGAGTTTCTGGCACTGCTCAGGTGTTATGAGAGCCCAGGTTGCTCTGATAGTGGCCTTCAACTCTTCTGCGTTTTTGGGTCTGGCATTCTGCATCTTCCTTTTCACAATACCCCACAGATTTTCTATGGGGCTAAGGTCAGGGGAGTTGGCGGGCCAATTTAGAACAGAAATACCATGGTCCGTAAACCAGGCACGGGTAGATTTTGCGCTGTGTGCAGGCGCCAAGTCCTGTTGGAACTTGAAATCTCCATCTCCATAGAGCAGGTCAGCAGCAGGAAGCATGAAGTGCTCTAAAACTTGCTGGTAGACGGCTGCGTTGACCCTGGATCTCAGGAAACAGAGTGGACCGACACCAGCTGGACTGCTGCTGAGTGGTCCAAAGTCATGTTTTCTGACGAAAGCAAATTTTGCATTTCCTTTGGAAATCGAGGTCCCAGAGTCTGGAGGAAGACAGTAGAGGCACAGGATCCACGTTGCCTGAAGTCTAGTGTAAAGTTTCCACCATCAGTGATGGTTTGGGGTGCCATGTCATCTGCTGGTGTCGGTCCACTCTGTTTCCTGAGATCCAGGGTCAACGCAGCCGTCTACCAGCAAGTTTTAGAGCACTTCATGCTTCTTGCTGCTGACCTGCTCTATGGAGATGGAGATTTCAAGTTCCAACAGGACTTGGCGCCTGCACACAGCGCAAAATCTACCCGTGCCTGGTTTACGGACCATGGTATTTCTGTTCTAAATTGGCCCGCCAACTCCCCTGACCTTAGCCCCATAGAAAATCTGTGGGGTATTGTGAAAAGGAAGATGCAGAATGCCAGACCCAAAAACGCAGAAGAGTTGAAGGCCACTATCAAAGCAACCTGGGCTCTCATAACACCTGAGCAGTGCCAGAAACTCATCGACTCCATGCCACGCCGCATTAACGCAGTAATTGAGGCAAAAGGAGCTCCAACCAAGTATTGAGTATTGTACATGCTCATATTTTTCATTTTCATACTTTTCAGTTGGCCAACATTTCTAAAAATCCCTTTTTTGTATTAGCCTTAAGTAATATTCTAATTTTGTGACACACGGAATTTTGGATTTTCATTTGTTGCCACTTCAAATCATCAAAATTAAATGAAATAAACATTTGAATGCATCAGTCTGTGTGCAATGAATAAATATAATGTACAAGTTACACCTTTTGAATGCAATTACTGAAATAAATCAAGTTTTTCAAAATATTCTAATTTACTGGCTTTTACCTGTATATATATATATATATTAACAGATATTTTACAATATAATATCATAGTTATTCTTATATAGTACAGAATATCTAAGGGAGTCACAGTGGCTGCTGGTTTAAGAATTATGTGTGAGAGTTTTGGCATTCCCAAGTCTAAATTACATTTAATCAAAAACGATTTGAACTTTTGTAAAAATTCTAAAAAATATTGCACCTATTTTTTTCACTTGTTTTTTTATCCCTCTTTGTAAGATTCAACACACAAGATGTATAAAAATGTATTTCACCATTTACAGGTACAATGCTACCACAGTTTACTAGTACACCACCTTACAATACGGGCTAATTTTGGCAATTTTTGGTTTAATTTTGCGAGCAAAAAAATGCTACGAGACGTATTTTTTAGCACCCCACCGCCAGTTGAACCCTGTAAGATCCACTAACATCCAGTGTCTCGTTCACTAGCGTGAGCTAATAGCAGATAGCCCTTAGACATACTGTACTATATAAGAATAACTATGATATTATATTGTAAAATATCTGTTATATATATATATATATATATATATATATATATATATATATATATATATATATATTTATTTATTTTTTTTAACAGATATTTTACAATATAATATCATAGTTATTCTTATATAGTACAGATATATATATATATATATATATATATATATGTATATATATATATATATATATATATATATATATATATATATATATATATATATATATATATATATATATATATATATTTTACAATATAATATCATAGTTATTCTTATATAGTACAGTATGTCTAAGGGAGTCACATATATATATATATATATATATATATATATATATATATATATATAAACACAGAGTCGGGTCGCTGGCAAGCGCATGTTAGACCTCGTGAGGCATGAGCAAAAACATGGCCTGCAAAACATAGCGTAGCGCTAGCATGCAAAACCTATTGGTATCAAAGAACGAACCAACTCAAAAGTCACCATTGGCGAACAAGAATCCTGCCAGGAAAGCAGGTTAAAGTGGGTATAAGAAGGGGATCGTCCTTATCACCAAACAGAGGCCGGTGTGTAGCGCTTTGCGCTCCTAGCAAAAGTAAACAAGACACGACTGGGAGCACTGGCAATAGAAATATACACTGAAATAACAAGAATAACAACATAAAACAAGACCCGTAAGACAGGTCAAAACTACAAAACCAGTGAAGTTGGCATCACATATGCTGGCTTGTGAACTTTGCGCCTATAACAATCCGGATGGTTCTTTTCCTCTTTGTTCCGGAGGACACAACGTCCACAGTTTCCAAAAAACAATTTGAAACGTGGACTCGTCAGACCACAGAACACTTTTCCACTTTGCATCAGTCCATCTTAGATGAGCCCGGGCCCAGCGAAGCCGGCTGCGTTTCTGGGTGTTGTTGATAAATGGCTTGCGCGTTGCATAGTAGAGTTTTAACTTGCACTTCTATTCTGTTTTTATTTACTATTCACACAACGTGCCAACTTCACTGGTTTTGGGTTTTGTACTACTATTACTACCACTACTTGGTACCAAAATAAGTTAGATTGAAATAATTATTTTATTGGCAATTATTGAATAAATGACTATTTAAAACTAGAAAATGTGGTTGCAGAAATGACAATTTGGTCACTTACATTCAAACTAATATGAAATGTAAATTAGTAGGACAATCATTCATTTTGTAATAATTATCTTGCTCAGGGTTGTGCTGATGTGTAGGCATACCAAATCCAATCAACTTTATATCAAATTGACAGCATGCTTTTTTGATAGCCTATTCAAATCATTTTTTTTTTTTTTTCAACTCTTTTGGTTCAAAGGTATTGCAGAAAAAAACTACAGTAATTAAAAAATCCAATCTGGATGCCTCAGCTATCAATTATGAAAAAAAACAATGTCTAACCTTTCATTTTTGGGGAAAACTAATTGAAAAAGTTTGTCAACAAATCGATTTTGTTCAGTGCCAAACAATATTTTGAATGCCTTTTAATCTTGATTTCCAGCAAACCACAGGAATTGATCAGCATTTATGAGAAATGGTGGAATGACATGTGAATAAAACCGATGTTTGAGTATGACTGGACTTTGGAACTGCATATTGACACACCTGATCAACATAAATTGCAGGTGAGAGTACTGGTCCTGTGCTGAACTGGTTTAACTTCTACCTACTGCAAGTCTGAACCAACAATAATGGCATGTGGGATTCCTCAAGGGTCCGTTCTCTAACCGCTTCTACACGACATTTGGCCGGGGTCGAAAGCCGACTGCATGTAAAGTAACTATATATTGAAGAGGCTATAGTCCGAAAACACCCCCGACCTTCATGCTGCCTCTAACTTGGGTTTCAGATACTACAACATATACAAATAATCATTAACTTAGAATTTAATGGGAGCAACACAAAAAGATGGCACAGGGGCATGTTCACCACTGTGTTACATGGCCTTTTCTTTTAACAACACTCAGTAAACGTTTGGGAACTGAGGAGACCAGTTTTTGAAGCTTTTCAGGCGGAATTATTTCCGCTTAAGTTGTTCAACAGTCCGGGGTCTCGTTTACTATGAAGCCACGATTTTGTAACAGGCGGTTTGGCATTGTCTTGCTGAAATAAGCAGGGGCGTCCATGATAACGTTGCTTGGATGGCAACATATGTTGCTCCAAAACCTGTATGTACCTTTCAGCATTAATGGTGCCTTCAAGTAAGTTACCCATGTCTTGAAACTAATACACCCCCATACCATCACAGATGCTGGCTTTTGAACTTTGCGCCTATAATAATCCAGATGGTTCTTTTCGTCTTTGTTCCGGAGGACACGACGTCCACAGTTTCCAAAAAAAATTTGAAATGTGGACTCGGTCAGACCACAGAACACTTTGCATCAGTCCATCTTAGATGAGCTCGGGCCCAGCGCAGCCAGCGGCGTTTCTGCGTGTTGTTGATAAATGGCTTTCGCTTTGCATAGTAGACTATTAACTTGCAATTACAGATGTAGCAACGGACATTAGTTTTCTGAAGTGTTACTGACTCAATGAGGTGATATCCTTTACACACCGGTGTCGATTTTTGATGCAATACCGCCTGAGGGATCGAAGGTCCGTAATATCATCCCTTACGTGCAGTGATTTCTCCAGATTCTCTGAACCTTTTGATATTACAGACCGTAGATGGTGAAATCCCTAAATTCCTTGCAATAGCTCGTTGAGAAATGTTGTTCTTAAACTGTTCGACAACTTTGCTCACGCATTTGTTCACAAAGTGGTGACCCTCGCCCCGTCCTTGTTTGTGAATGACTGAGCATTTCATGGAAGCTGCTTCTATACCCAATCATGGCACCCACTTGTTCCTAATTAGCCTGTTCGCCTGTGGGATGTTCCAAATAAGTGTTTAAAGAGCATTCCCTCAACTTTCTCAGTCTTTTTTGCCACTTGTGCCAGCTTTTTTGAAACATTTCGCAGACATCAAATTCCAAATGAGCTAATATTTGCAAAAAATGAAGTTTTCCTGTTTGAACGTTAAATATCTTGTCTTTGCAGTCTATTCAATTGAATATAAGATGAAAAGGATTTGCAAATCATTGTATTCTGTTTTTATTTACCATTTACACAACGTGCCATTTTCACTGGTTTTGTAGGAACGAGTCCCAAATTTCGATTTTTTTAGAGGCACTGACCAATATCCATTACCAGCTGAAGCACTTGGCGAGCAAACAGGCCTATTGATAGTGGACTGCCTCTAGGTAATGTAATGTTACAGTTTTCCATGCCTACAGAGCAAGCATGACAAAAAGCACTCAAAAGTAAGGTCCACTTTTCAAAAATGCCCTAACTTACTTTGAATATGTCATATGCATGCTAATGATTAGCATTTTTCACGGCGATTTAAAAACCTCCAAATTTAGTAGTAAGACGCGCAAGACAATCAAATACAATAAGTTCAATACTTACAGTTTTAGCTCTTTGTAGGGCTCAACAAAAGACAAGACTGTCATTTTCAACTTAATGACAAAGGAAAGCCCACTGTTTAATATGTTTGTGTATTCTTCACTCATGAGACTATTTGGTGGACATCGTTTTGTCCTACTTATTTGGGCGGTTCTTGAACTCACCATAGTGTGGCCTGTCACGCAACAGTTTGTTTACATGTAAAATCTTCCACTCCTTTGTCTCATTTTGTCCACCAAACGTTTTATGCTGTGCGTGAATGCACAAAGGTGAGCTTTGTTGATGTTATTGACTTGTTGGAGTGTTAATCAGGCACAACTGCAAGCTAATCAATGCTAACATGCTATTTAGGCTAGCTGTATGTACATATTGCATCATTATGCCTCATTTGTAGGTATATTTGAGCTCTTTTAATATCCTTTACTCTTATCCTCTTTGTATATAATTTATTTTCCCATGTTTCATGAAACATTATCTGTATGTAATATTGACTGCATTTCTGATAGTTGTTTGTGTGCCATGTTGTTCCAGACCACAGCTATTTCCAGGAGTCATCTCACTTTCTGAGTAGCCTCTGATTTACTAATGGTTTCCAATGTTGTAAAAATGTGTAGAATAAATATTACATTTCAACATTTTTCATACTCATTTTGAAAGTAGGCTAATATAGTTAATATAGACACTTACATCATGTGTTGCCTTCATTATAACACTTATATAAGACTTTCAAAGTAATTTTGATAGTAGGCTAATATAGCTAATATAGACACTTTTGTCATGTGTTGCCTTTATTATAACACTTATATAAGACTTTTAGTCATTTTAATAGTAGGCTAATATAGACACTTACGTCATGTGTTGCCTTCATTATAACACTTATATAAGACTTTTAAAGAAATTTTGATAGTAGGCTAATATAGCTAATATAGACACTTACGTCATGTGTTGCCTTCATTATAACACTTACGTATATAAGACTTTTAAAGTAATTTTGATAGTAGGCTAATATAGACACTTACGTCATGTGTTGCCTTCATTATAACACTTATAAGACTTTTAAAGTCGTTTTGATAAGAGACTAATATAGCTAATATAGACACGTCATGTGTTGCCTTCATTATAACACGTATATAAGACTTTTAAAGTCATTTTGATAGTAGGCTAATATAGCAAATATAGACACTTACGTCATGTGTTGCCTTCATTATAACACTTACGTATATAAGACTTTTAAAGTAATTTTGATACTAGGCTAATATAGACACTTACGTCATGTGTTGCCTTCATTATAACACTTATATAAGACTTTGAAAGTAATTTTGATAGTAGGCTAATATAGCTAATATAGACACTTACGTCATGTGTTGCCTTCATTATAACACTTATATAAGACTTTTCATTTGCGGCTCCGGACAGATTAGTTTGTATTTTTGGTCCAATATGGCTCTTACAACGTTTTGGGTTGCAGACCCCTGGCGTAGCATATAAGGTCTGCATGGATGTGATGAGTTTCTCAGAACCGCGACGGTCCACAAAAGGGAATTGCACTACTTTTCCGCCTAATGAGACAACGGCCCCACGCTCAAAGTGACCCTGCTCCGACTGTGAGCTCGGCGGCACAGCGAGGGGCTAAGTGGAGTTGGTCTTACTTGCCGTTCGGGGACGTTTGGTATCGAGGGTAGGGAGGAGACCACCGTCTGACGCGAAGGCTGAATCCTCAGGAGGTCTGCCTGCGTCACAGGCCGAGGACATCAAGACCAGACCACTCATAATGACCTAAATAGTAGTAAAGAGACAAAATATAAGCAGCGGCGTCCCTAATTTCCGAGCTAAATTATCTAAAATGCTAGTTACTCTGGATTAGGGTTGTACGGTATACCGGTATTAGTTTAGTACCACGATACTAATGAATCATATTCGGTACTATACCGTCTCTGAAAAGTACCGGTAGATCTACACCTAACATCCACTGTAATGATACCAAGTAGAGGAGCGTATCTAGTCAATACTACTATGATTACATCGATATTTTTCAGCATCATAAAAATCTTTTTTTTTTTTTTTTTAAATGTATATTATGTTTATAAACTCGGGGAGTATGTCCCTGGACACATGAGGGCTTTGAATATGATCCTGTAAAGACTTGGTATCGGATTGATACCCAAATTTGTGGTATCATCCAAAACTAAAGTAAGGTATCAAACGACAGAAGAATAAGTGATTATTATATTTTAACAGAAGTGTAGATAGAACATGAATTAATAATTCATTTTCTACCAATTGTCCTTAATAATTTTGACAAAATAATAGAATGATAAATGACACAATAGGTTACTGCATATGTCAGCAGACTAAATTAGGAGCCTTTGATCTACAAAGCAGAGAGAAAGCAGGACCTGCCCAAGCTCCAGGCATATTTTCTTTGAACTGTTTTGTGACCGAGGGCAACGGCTGTTTACGACCCCCCCTCCCTTTAGAAACAGCTGTTGCTATGTAATCAGGGAAAGTCCAAATAAAAGAGGTGGCGAAGAATTCTCTTGCCAGAGCGTGGTGGAAGACTGTACGGAGCTGCAGCCCAGACGTTTCTCCTCATTTGAATCCTGTCTCTGTTTAATTCCTTGCTTCTTGTCTGTTTAATCGATGTCATCGTGGTGTTTGAACCTGACACTTTTTTTGTTTACTTACTAGTAAAAGACAAGTTGTCTTGTATGTTCACCATTTTATTTAAGGACAAACTTGCAATAATAAACATATGTTTAATGTACCCTAAGATTTCTTTGTTAAAATTAAGCCAATATTGCAATTTTTTGTGGTCCTCTTTATTTAGAAAAGTACTGTAAAGTACCAAATATTTTCGGTACCGGTGCCAAAATGTTGGTATCGGGACAACACTACTCTGGATTAAATGTCGCTAAGATACAGGAGAAGCGGTTCCCAGAGAATTGTAGCAAGCTACACGGCAAAAGTAGATTGCTACATCAACACAAAATATTAAATCAAAAGTCATTAGCACCACGGACCCCCATTTGAAAAGAGGGACCCCCATAAGAGAATATTTACAGGCATTACAACTCTGGCAGTGATTATCCCCCTCCGTTTTAATTTCATTGACCTGCATTAATCAACAGACCCCACTTCTTGGGGTATAATACAGGGGCGGGCCGGGCGTTTCCCACCTAGGCCTTCAGTGATGTCAACGATTACCTCTCAAAATACCATAATTTATGTCCCCACATGCCCATTGCTGGATAAATACTACAAACCCCGTTTCCATATGAGTTGGGAAATTGTGTTAGATGTAAATATAAACAGAATACAATGATTTGAAAATCATTTTTAACCCATATTCAGTTGAATATGCTACAAAGACAACATATTTGATGTTCAAACTGATAAACACTTTTTTTTTTTTTTTGCAAATAATCATTAACTTTAGAATTTGATGCCAGCAACACGTGACAAAGAAGTTGGGAAAGGTGGCAAAAAATACTGATAAAGTTGAGGAATGCTCATCAAACACTTATTTGGAACATCCCACAGGTGAGCAGGCTAATTGGGAACAGGTGGGTGCCATGATTGGGTCTAAAAGTAGATTCCATGAAATGCTCAGTCATTCACAAACAAGGATGGGGCGAGGGTCACCACTTTGTCAACAAATGCGTGAGCAAATTGTTGAAAAGTTTAAGAAAAACCTTTCTCAACCAGCTATTGCAAGGAATTTAGGGATTTCACCATCTACAAGCCGTAATATCATCAAAGGGTTCAGAGAATCTGGAGAAATCACTGCACGTAAGCAGCTAAGCCCGTGACCTTCCATCCCTCAGGCTGTACTGCATCAACAAGCGACATCAGTGTGTAAAGGATATCACCACATGGGCTCAGGAACACTTCAGAAACCCACTGTCAGTAACTACAGTTTTTACACATTCAACACATTTCCAGGAATTTTCATTTTTGGTAACCTATTTCCACCCTTAAGTTCGACCACTCCTTTCACATTTTTCAACCCATTTCAACCGTTCCACCATCAAAACATTCCTCATATTCAGGACAAAAGCCAAGTTGGTTAAAGAACTAGAAACATTGCCTGTTTTCTCGAAATTCCAGGAATTTCTCAATTAAAAACTGTTACTAACTCAACATTTCTTGCCCGATTTAAACAATTCCAACACCAACCAATTCAGCTCATTCAGGACATTCATGCTCCTAATCGTTTTCTAAAAAAATCCCACTTTTCCCAAAATTCTAAAATTTCCAGGAAGTTCCCATTGAAATACCTGCTCAGTGGCCTAGTGGTTAGAGTGTCCGCCCTGAGATCGGTAGGTCGTGAGTTCAAACCCCGGCCGAGTCATACCAAAGACTATAAAAATGGGACCCATTACCTCCCTGCTTGGCACTCAGCATCAAGGGTTGGAATTGGGGGTTAAATCACCAAAAATGATTCCCGGGCGCGGCCACCGCTGCAGCCCACTGCTCCCCTCACCTCCCAGGGGGTGATCAAGGGTGATGGGTCAAATGCAGAGAGTAATTTCGCCACACCTAGTGTGTGTGTGACAATCATTGGTACTTTAACTTTTAACTTTTAAATGTATGGGACATTTTTCAACCTATTCAAACCATTCCAACATCAACACATTCCACTCATCCTGGACATTCAAACTACAATTTTTCCACATTCAACAAATTTCCAGGAATTTTCATTTTTGGTAACCTATTTCCACCCTTAAGTTCGACCACTCCTTTCACATTTTTCAACCCATTTCAACCGTTCCACCATCAAAACATTCCTCATATTCAGGACAAAAACCAAGTTGGGTAAGGAACTAGAAACATTCCCGGTTTTCCCGAAATTCCAGGAATTTCTCAATCAGCCCTTTGAGACACTTGTGATTTAGGGCTATATAAATAAACATTGATTGATTGAATTAAAAACTGTTACTAATTCAACATTTCTTGACCGATTTAAACAATTCCAACACCAACCAATTCAGCTTATTCAGGACATTCATGCTCCTAATCATTTTCTAAAAAAATCCCGCTTTTCCCCAAATTCTAAAATTTCCAGGAAGTTCCCATTGAAATGAATGGGACATTTTTCCAAGTTGCACAATTCCCACATTTTTCAACCTATTCAAACCATTCCAACATCAACACATTCCACTCATCCTGGACATTCAAACTAACACTTTCCCAAGTCCCAAACCAAATTCCGGATTCCTGGGAAATTCAAACTCTTCAACATTCAAACCATTTCTATATTCATCCTACGTTCCATCAGCATGTCAGTTCAGCGTCAGCTTTTCAACATTTTAACCATTCCAACATTCATACTACATTCTGTCAGCATTTCAGTTTAACCTCAGCATTGGAGCATTTACACGCAATTCCTTCAGGAATTGCCTATTCTAGTTTATTTTAATGTAGAATGTAAAGTTCCTAAAAATGAAACATACTGCAAAACAAGACAAAACACATCCAACCAATATATTTGAATGACTACACATGAATTGATTTGAATTAAATGACTTCAATTGTAGCTCCGTCATGACGGTATACCTCACTCCTTGAGGCTTCAGAGTTCACACTCGACATTTAAGTTGACAGCTCAAGGTGTTAACTCGTTGCCTAGCGCTCTCACAAGCTCATTCGGCACACACGGGTCCGTGCCCCGGGCTGAGCCAGGCGGGTTAAACCAGGACAACATGGAGAAAATAGAACCGACGTCTGACAGTCAGTCCCTGGTGTCGCGGTTGCGCCAATTCACGCCAATTCAACCGGTTCCAATTAATTATGTACAGCCTCACAACTCTGTTCAATGCCCACAACTTCCCCCGAAATTTTTGCCAATCCAATTTCTCTCTGAGTCGGCAACTAATCAAATCTTATGTTTGTTTCTAGTGTCGTGTAGTGTAACAATATATAAATTCTTTATTGCTCAAACAGCACAAGCGTCCCCATTTCCAGTTCCGAATGGCGCTAAGCCTTCTGGGTAATGTACAAACCCCAAAACCAGTGAAGTTGGCACGTTGTGTAAATCGTAAACAAAAACAAAATACAATGATTTGCAAATCCTTTTCAACTTATATTCAATTGAATAGACTGCAACTTAACTTTCAAACTGGAAAACTTTATTTTTTGCAAGAATTAGCTCATTTGGAATTTGATGCCTGCAACATGTTTCAAAAAAAGCTGACACAAGTGGCAAAAAAAGACTGAGAAAGTTGAGGAATGCTCTTTTTTGGAACATCCCACAGGTGAACGGGCTAATGGGGAACAGGTGAATGCCATGATTGGGTAAAAAATCAGCTTCCATGAAATGCTCAGTCATTCACAAACAAGGACGGGGCGAGGGTCGCCACTTTGTGAACAAATGCGTGAGCAAATTGTTGAACGGTTTAAGAACAACATTTCTCAACCAGCTATTGCAAGGAATTTAGAGATTTCACCATCCACGGTCCGTAATATCATCAAAAGGTGCAGAGAATCTGGAGAAATCATTGCACGTAAGCGATGATATTACGGACCTTCGACCCCTCAGGCGGTACTGCATCAAAAAGCGACATCGGTGTGTAAAGGATATCCCCACACGGGCTCAGGGACACTTTAGAAAACCACTGTCAGTAACTACAGTCCGTCGCTACATCTGTAAGTGCAAGTTACAACTTTACTCATATCATGAACCTATTGATGATATTACGGACCGTAGATGGTGAAATCCCTAAATTCCTTGCAATAGCTGGTTGAGAAATGTTGTTCTTAAACTGTTGGAAAATTTGCTCACACATTTGTTCATAAGGTGGTGACCCTCGCCCCATCCTTGTTTGTGAATGACTGAGCATTTCATGGAAGCTGCTTTTATACCCAATCATGGCACCCACCTGTTCCCAATTAGCCTGTTCACCTGTGGGATGTTCCAAATAAGTGTTTGATGAGAATTCGCTCAAATTTCTCAGTCATTTTTTGCCACTTGTGCCAGCTTTTTTGAAACATGTTGCAGGCACCACAGTGTTTCCCACAGGACAGGCATCTATTTGTGGTGGTGTGGTCGGGGGGCGGGGGGCGGGGGGTGACGGCGGCAGCGGCGATGACCAAGAAGAACGCGGAGTTGGAATATAAGTACAACACTTTATGTACATATTTAGCTCATTAAAATTACCGACAGGAAGGCAAGAAATACTTTATTTCAACAGACTCTGGCGCCGTACCTGTCGTCAAAACTCCAAAGACCGACTGCACAGTTGCGCTAACAAAATAAGAGTCTCAGAAAGCTGGCGTGCACAAGCTAGCAAGCTACGGAGTTTGCCGACAGTGTATTTCTTGTAAAGTGTATACAAAGGAGTACAGAAGCTGGACAAATAAGATGCCAAAAACCAACCACTTTCATGTGGTATTGGACAGAAAGGAGGACTTTTTTTCTCTTCCATTCGAAAATGCGGACGTTATCAGCACCACTGTCTGATTCCTATCAATGCAAGTCATCACAATCAGGTAATACACCAACTTATATTCTTGTCTTCATGAAAGAAAGGAATCTATATGTGTTAAACATGCTTGTATTATTTTTAAACACCTTTAACTTGTTAACAATATTAACTATATGTGTTAAACATACTTGAATTATCTTTAAACACCTTTAACTTGTTAACAATATTAACTATATGTGTTAAACATGCTTGTATTGTCATTAAACACCTTTAACTTGTTAACAATATTAACTATATGTATTAAACATACTTGTATTATCATTAAACACCTTTAATTTATTAACAATATGTGTTAAACATGCTTGTATTATCTTTAAACACCTTTAACTTGTTAACAATATTAACTATATGTATTAAACATGTATTATCATTAAACACCTTTAATTTATTAACAATATTAACTATAGGTGTTAAACATGCTTGCATTATCATTAAACACCTTTAACTTGTTAACAAAAACATATATTTCATAAATAAGTAAATATAAATTATATATATGAATGAGGTAGATCCCCACGACTTGATCAATTGAAAAGTAGCTCGCCTGCAGAAAAAGTGTGAGCACCCCTGAGTTACACCCATCTGAACAGGTCAGCCACCTGTTTAAAGCCCGATCACAGTTGAAATCTTGAAATGAAGGGCCTTTAATGGCCAAAACATTAACCTGGACAACATTTTAACAGCTGGTTGGCTCAGATTTTATTCTTTTCATTGCATTCACATGCTGCAGTGGACAATTTAGCTTCATTATTAATGCAGTACTTGAAGCACCGTCTCCACGTGTGTTTATTGACAACAGGGTTATAACCTGGACACGTTAGCTCGTCGGTATGAAAACACGTGAAGTGACAACAGCGGCGGTGTTAATGAAGCAGCGTCAGGCTGCTCACCGTGAGTGAAACGCTCGGTGAAATCGCGGATTAACGTTAAATATATGACGAGCCGCGAGCGATGCAGCTATAACTTATCTACCTACAACCTATATTACCCTCGTATTTTGATCCGGTCGGTCCGTTCTTTTACTCCGCCGTCTTCTTCTTCTTCTTCTTCTGGCCCACCAGGTGAATTAAGTGCTATTGGTGGAGTTACAATGCATAGTAGGCTACCGCCACCTACTGCACCGGAGTTGTAACTACAAGGTACATTCACAGACAGAGTCCCATTGCTTTTATGAGCGGTCGAGCGAGTCAAAAGCCGAAAAATCCATTTGTGGCGGACGTAATTCTTTCGTGGCGGGCCGCCACAAATAAATGAATGTGTGGGAAACACTGCACCAAATTCCAAATGAGCCAATAATTGCAAAAAATAACAAAGTTTACCAGTTCGAACGTTAAGTATCTTGTCTTTGCAGTCTATTCAATTGAATATAGGTTGGAAAGGATTTGCAAATCATTGTATTCTGTTTTTATTTACCATTTACACAACGTGCCAACTTCATTGGCTTTTGGGTTTGTACTTTGTTTGCACTTTAACTGCGCATGCAAGTGATATTGGGGCCACATTAAGGTCACAATGGGGCGTTTATCCTGGAGTCTGATAAAGATCACATTGTACTTGTAATCTAAACAGTCAGATGGGAAAAAAAAATCAGATTTAATACGATTGGGTCCACTTTGGCCTGCAATGTAAACGTAGTCTATGTCTTGCGGTTTCTGAACAGACTCACACTCGACATCATTTATTTGTAAGAAGCTAAAATATATGTTTTATTTACAACTTTATTATCAGGGGTGCTGCAGAGACTAGACAGGGGGGATTGATTTAATTGTGTTCCTTTCGGGATATGTTCCACATGGGAAGGCTGAATAGACGACTGCAGCTATTGTCCTTCCACATATTCAGAACTACTTGATACAGAACAGGCAAGTAAGCAACATTGTCCATTACATTTTAAAGGGGTTATCTTTTGTCCAGGCATCAACCTTTATACTCTCCTTCGTCTGTCCTTGCTCCGTTTGTAGAATTAAGAGTACGGGGACCTTATCTATATGGCTGGAAGCCAGAAACTGAGACCGGCCGTGAGAAGGTGTGTCTGAGAGAGGGAGATTTCTTGGTGGGCAACTGCCTATTAAGACAGTTGATAAGGAATGGGAAAGGGATGGTAACACAAAGGTTATTTGGAGGTTGCTGACCAAAAGCTCCAGTCAGGGGTTGTGGTTATTCAAATGCAGTTGTACCTCGGTTTCATAGGCCCAATTTGGCTAACGAGAGTTCTGATTTATTTTGACGACTCAGTTATCGTGCTGCCAAACATCGAATGTAACAAATTTGTCCATCTATCCGTGTCTCGTTCTGCAGAATCGACACATAGGCCCATACTTGCCAACCCTCCCGATTTTCCCGAGAGACTCCCGAATTTCAGTGCCCCTCCCGAAAATCTCCCGGGGCAACCATTCTCCCGATTTCCACCCGGACAACAATATTGGGGGCGTGCCTTAAAGACACTGCCTTTAACGTCCTCTCTCACCTGAAACCTTCACCCCATAACAGCCGCATGCTGTCCAGGCGTCCGCTTTTCCTCCATTTAAACAGCGTACCGGCCCATTCACATAATAATATAGCGTTGAACGGTTTTATCACTGGTCTTTACTCGAAGATGTCAAGAAACGCTGACACGTTGTATGATCTTTTACCTGGTTTAATGATAACGCAAGGCATACTTGGTCAACAGCCATAGGTAGCCGTATAAACAACTTTAACACTGTTACAAATATGCGCCACACTGTGAACCCACACCAAACAAGAATGACAAACACATTTCGGGAGAACATCCGCACCGTAACACAACATAAACACAACAGAACAAATTCCCAGAATTCCTTGCAGCACTAAGTCTTCCGGGACGCTACAATAACATCTACGGCTTTTGGAGCTCAGTGCACACACAACAAGAAGGAGACGAAGCAGAAGAACGAAGAAGAGACATGGCGACGACGAGTAAGAAGAAGAAATACGCTTGCAAGTTCCAAAATGATTGGAAAAAAGAATTTAATTACATCCAGAAAAGCTCGAAGGGGAATGCTGCCTGCACCTCAACCCCAACCCCGCCCCCGCAACCACGCCCCCCATCTCCCAAATTCGGAGGTCTCAAGGTTGGCAAGTATGCTTAGGCACACCAAAAAAGGGGGGCCACCTGGGGCTGCGGGGGATTGTTTTATGACCGGAAGTGGCCGTGGTCTCCATGGACTCACTAATTAAGCGGGGTGTTGTATATTTGATGGTCGTGCGATGGGTGATGAGCCAAGGAGACGCCAAGAGGAATCGTCGAACGAAACACTTTATTTTGTTTCAGCGAGCCTCGGACTAGAACTGCAGCTCCAGGAGAAGAACATTGTGTTTAAATACCATTTCTTCTAGACCCCCTCTCCTTGTGGGTCCAATCTTGACGCCGGACAGTCCGCATACCACTCACTTTGTTTACTTGATGAGCCAACCTAACTCATGCGATCGATTTGGGTCCGGAGACCTCCGACCCCTATCCTCTGTCCCTATGTGTGGACCTTCTACCAGATGTTGCTAATGTCTTTAATCTTCCTTTTTAACCCGACACCTACTTTCTTGTGGGATTCCCACTTTCTTGGGAACTGCATTCAGCGCTGCGGACGGACACGTGTACTTTGACCTTAGTAGAAGACTGATTTTAAAGGATTATGTGATCAGATGCAAACACATGCTACTTCCAATCCTACCAGAAAAGTATACCTGATAAAATTAACTTCAGGGGCTAGCGGGGGATAGATTTATGTACCCCGGAAGTGGGCATGGCCTAAAACGGAAACCATTTTAATTGTGTAGTTTTTTTTTAAAGCTGTCCACAATCTTGGTTGTAGTCCTTAATGATTTATGACTCCTCCAGGCTGACAAGGGTATTGCAGTTTTTAGTTTTGGCGTGTAGTAGCCACCTTGTGTGGGATCCGAGAATTTGTCTTTGAAAAAATTATGGATGTTAGTGTTTCTCCGAGGAGACCGTCCAAATGCTCGATGAATCACTATTCATGATTACATGTACATAATGACAGTTACCGCAGAGAGCTAACAAACGTTAGTTCCTATGGATTAGTGTTGGTTATTTTCCCTTAACTGGGATTACCTTTAACACCGTCAAATATGATATACCGTCGAAACAGCATCATAGTATTCCGCACATGATATTCCGACAAGCTCTATCATAGCGACCATGTTCCTGCCGAAGCTAGCCCCCCTTAATTAGTTGGTCCATGGAGGCCACACCCACTTCCTGGGGGGGTGTCATAAAACCCCCCCCCCACTTTCGGTCATGAAACAATCCCCCGCATGCCCCCTTTTTTGGTGGGCCTAAATGTCTCTCTGGTGTTTCTTTGTTTTTATTTATTGAGTATAACAATGTCAGGTTCTGTTAGGGCTGGACCCCCAGAATGCAGAGACAGGAAACATGCAAAAAACAACATCTAATCATGCTGACTCAGCAAATCCACATGCGAAACATCGAGTACTGTACAAGAATAAAGACGAGGAAAAGGGAAAAATCAACAGGCAACTCAAAAGAATGCATTCAAGGGTACTGTATTTTTCGGATCAGAGGGCGCACCGTCGATGAATGGTCTATTTTTGCTTTTTTTCATATATAAGGCGTACCGGACTCCAAGACCGATAGAGGACAAGAACCTCAAGGGAAAGTTGAAAAGATCTTTGAAGAGAGAGTTCAACAGGGCGTGAAACCGTTGAGAGGTAAACGGGTGGGGTCCGCGCAGGGGATTCAACCCTTTACAGCGTCCCCCGCCCGGACCTCGCCGTTCTCCGGGGCCGTGGAACAAAGTATCGCTGCGCCCTCTCTCGCCGTGGGGAGAGACGGGGCCCCTCTGCCCCCGGCGCGACTACCGACCGGGGCGCACTGTCCTCAGTGCGCCCCAACCGCGTCGCGCCGACCGATGTCGGCTACCCACCCGACCCGTCTTGAAACACGGACCAAGGAGTCTAACGCACGCGCTCATGCTCCACCTCCTCGACGCTGCGGACGAGACGGGCCGGTGGTGCGCCCGGGAAGCCCTGAGGGGCCGGGATCCCACCTTGGCCGCCTTAGACCGGCCTTCACTTTCATTGCGCCGTGGAGTTTCGAGTCGAGCCCTTTGAATCGCGCGTGCGTTAGACTCCTTGGTCCGTGTTTCAAGACGGGTCGGGTGGGTGGCCGACATCGTCGCCGACCCCTGACGTCCGGTGTACGAGGGCCGGTCCCCGCCCGTGCGGCGCAACGCGGTTGGGGCGCACTGAGGACAGTACGCCCCGGTCGGTAGTCGCGCCGGGGGCAGAGAGGCCCCGTCCATCCCCGCGGGGAGAGAGGGCGCAGCGATACTTTGTTCCACGGCCCCGGACAACGGCGAGGTCCGGGCAAGGGACGCTGTAAAGCGCGCGGCGGGAAGCCCGTACGACGCCCCGAGGGACGCCGCACCGAACCCCCGACTCGCACACCACCTTCGTCCCGAGCCTTTCCAAGCCGACCTAGAGCCGGTCGCGACGCACCGCTTGGGGGAAATGCGCCCGACGGCAAGGTGGGAGGGTCCCCGAAGGGATCCCCCGCCACCGAGTGACCGTCCGAAACCCGCCGGGTTGAATCTCCCGCGCGGACCCCACCCGTTTACCTCTCAACAGTTTCACGCCCTGTTGAACTCTCTCTTCAAAGTTCTTTTCAACTTTCCCTTGAGGTACTTGTCCTCTATCGTTCTCGTGCCGGTATTTAGCCTTAGATGGAGTTTACCACCCGCTTTGCATATTATTATTATTTTTTTCTAAATGTAAAACACTTCCTACATAACATGTAATGGTGGTTCTTTGGTCAAAATATTGCATAGATTATGTTTTACAGATCATCTTTGAGCCGCTTTCTGGCAGTCGCTTCCGGATGCGCCGTTTTGTGGGCGGTCTTATTTACGTGGCTCACCTTCGGCAGCGACGTCTTTGTTGTAGCGGTGTAGCGTGCAAGGACGGGGGTGGAAGAAGTGTCAAAAGATGGCGCTAACTGTTTTAATGACATTCAGACTTTACTTCAATCAATAACGGAGCAGCATCTCCACATCCGGAAACAACAACACCCGGAAATGTGTCCCGTGAAAAAAAGGCCGACCGGAACTCTCTAATAACTAAAGTTCCTTGGGTGAATAATGTAAACTCACTACACCGGTATGTTTTAGCGCTTTCATGGCGCGTTTACTGACAGATATAAGTAAGAACTTTACACTACTTTATATTAGAAATGGCAACAGCGGAGGATGAATGTCCCATAACAAGAAGATAGAGGTAAAGAAGAAGCTTATTGACTATGGCGTTGCCACGGACTACAAAGGCGGACTGGCGCAATTTCTCAGGATTTATGCAGATCCCAAATACAGATCAGCAGGTACCAGAAGGTAAGAAAAGTGGCTTTTGCATAATATTGCGAAACAAAACTGCAGATATGTCTTACCTTATACACACACAATAATAATACTCCTATGTTGAAGCACATCAAACGGTCCAGTCCACACGTATCTCTTATGTTTGACCGCCATCTACTGGTCACACTTATCATTACACCATGTACCAAATAAAAAAGCTTCGAGATGGGCAAGCGCAACCAAACGTATTCCTTACATTAGGCGCACCCGGTTACAAGGTACACTGTCGAGTTTTGAGAAAAATGAAGATTTTAAGTGCGCCTTATAATCCGGAAAATACGGTACACTTGGAATGGCAAAAAAAAAATGTTTCTAATATTTTTTTTTCCTCAATTTAATCAATGTAGATCTCCCAATGCAGTTTTTGAAATGATCAGCATTCATCCACCAGTAATACTTTTAAAATATAACAAGTAAATGATGTCTGTGGAGACTATGTAGACACTGAAGTCATTTTAAAAATAACTGGTCATTTAAATGTTAATTTCAATTCAAATCCGGATAGAATAACTACACTCGGTAGACCAAAATGAAAATGCCTGCTCCTGTTATTGTGTTTATAAACAATCATCCCCCCGAGTTCTTCAGTCGATCATGATGTAAATTGTGTTGCATTGAATACATTGGCTGAGAGTAGGACAGACGAAACAATTTGAACTGCTCTACTGTGGAAAATCAGACTGTTTTGGACACAGGGTGATTTTTGAAAAATGTTGATTGCTTCAATGTGAATTAAATGACTAATAAAACTTTGTCATGAATCGTGAAAATTAATCATCTTTATGGGCTATAAGTATAGAACATACAGTGTGGTACTTTGGTTAATGTCAATAATACGTTCAGGAAGTAAAACATCATTGAAACCATATATATATATATATATATATATATATATATATATATATATATATATATATATATATATATATATATTTGTGGAGGGGGGCGTGGCCTGCGGGCCTGCCGCGGAACGGGGTGTTGCCAGGACCGGCCTCGAAGACAGTGACAGGTGCGTAGATGGCCTAGGTGGGCCTTGTTATCTAATCACCTGTCGCCTTCATTAGCAGCAGCCGTGATGAGACGAGTAGTTGGAGGTGGAGGTGCTGCTGAGCAGACGCAGAAGGGGAAGGCATTGTGCTGAAAAGCAGAAAGACTATTTATGAAAATAATAATAAAGCCGAAACGTAAATGCAACTTCACGGATGATTTGCGGGAAAAGTATCTGTGTTTTGGTCCTGGCCGTGTGACACATGGGAAGCAGAATGCACCGTGTGTAAAGCAGGAAGGTATATATCTGTGGCAAATAAAGGGGCCAACGATCTAGAAGCCCATATGGACACTACAAAGCACAAAACAGCTGTGCATGGCGAGAGCTCGTCTGCTGTTTTTTGTCTAAATTTAATTAACTTGTTTTGAGGCAATATTTATGTTTACATTATATACAAGAGGTTATTTTGAATATTTCTACCACTGCACTTTTTTCCAAAACTGTGAATGTTACAGAATATAAGTGTGACTTATTTTGTTATACTGTCAAGCAGTGTTGGCGTTAACGCACTTTTTGTGTCTTTTTAACGCATTGAAATCAGAAAGGATGCAGATTTTTTACTTTTTTTTTTTTTTTACCATTTGTGGCCCGCAGCTAATGTTTTAAAAGCCCACGGCACATTCTAAAAATACTATTTAAATAAACAAAAACATAACAAAAGTGAAATAAAAAAAGCTTACAGGTGAAATGTAATTTAGAAAAAGTTGTAATGTTTACTAATAAAACAAAGCTGTTTTTTTCCCCTTCAAACTGTCATTGCTCAAAACATAATATTTAGGGATGTCCGATAATGGCTTTTTGCCGATATCCGATATTCCTATATTGTCCAACTCTTTAATTACCGATATCAACCGATATATACAGTCGTGGAATTAACACATTGTTATGCCCAATTTGGACAACCAGGTATGGTGAAGACAAGGTACTTTTAAATTTTTTTTATAAAATAAGATAAATAAATTAAAAACATTTTCTTGAATAAAAAAAGAAAGTAAAACAATATAAAAACAGTTACATAGAAACTAGTAATTAATAAGAATTAGTAAAATTAACTGTTAAAGGTTAGTACTATTAGTGGACCAGCAGCACACACAATCATGTGTGCTTACGGACTGTATCCCTTGCAGACTGTATTGATATATATTGATATATAATGTAGGAACCAGAATATTAAAGGCCTACTGAAATGCGATTTTCTTATTTAAACGGGGATAGCAGGTCCATTCTCTGTGTCATACTTGATCATTTTGTGATATTGCCATATTTTTGCTGAAAGGATTTAGTAGAGAACATCGACGATAAAGTTCGCAACTTTCGGTCGCTGATAAAAAAAGCCTTGCCTGTACCGGAAGTAGCAGACGATATGCGCGTGACGTCACAGGTTGTGGAGCCCCTCACATCCGCACATTGTTTACAATCATGGCCATTAGCAGCGAGAGCGATTTGGACCGAGAAAGCAATGAATTCCCCATTAATTTGAGCGAGGATGAAAGATTCGTGGATGAGGAAAGTGAGAGTGAAGGACTAGAGGGCAGTGGGAGCGATTCAGATAGGGAAGATGCTGTGAGAGGCGGGTGGGACCTGATATTCAGCTGGGAATGACTAAAACAGTAAATAAACACAAGACATATATATACTCTATTAGCCACAACACAACCAGGCTTATATTTAATATGCCACAAATTAATCCCGCATAACAAACACCTCACCCCTCCCGTCCATATAACCCGCCAATACAACTCAAACACCTGCACAACACACTCAATCCCACAGCCCAAAGTACCGTTCACCTCCCCAAAGTTCATACAGCACATATATTTCCCCAAAGTCCCCAAAGTTACGTACGTGACATGCACATAGCGGCACGCACGCACGGGCAAGCGATCAAATGTTTGGAAGCCGCAGCTGCATGCGTACTCACGGTACCGCGTCTGCGCATCCAACTCAAAGTCCTCCTGGTAAGAGTCTCTGTTGTCCCAGTTCTCCACAGGCCAATGGTAAAGCTTGACTGTCATCTTCCGGGAATGTAAACAATGAAACACCGGCCGTGTTTGTGTTGCTGCAGTCGGCCGCAATACACCGCTTCCCACCTACAGCTTTCTTCTTTGCGGTCTCCATTGTTCATTGAACAAATTGCAAAAGATTCACCAACACAGATGTCTAGCATGCTGTGGAATTTTGCGATGAAAACAGACGACTTAATAGCTGGCCACCATGCTGTCCCAAAATGTCCTCTACAATCCGTGACGTCACGCGCTGGTGTCATCATACCAAGACGTTTTCAGCAGGATATTTCGCGCAAAATTTAAAATTGCACTTTAGTAAGCTAACCCGGCCGTATTGGCATGTGTTGCAATGTTAAGATTTCATCATTGATATATAAACTATCAGACTGCGTGGTCGGTAGTAGTGGGTTTCAGTAGGCCTTTAAAGAATTAAGTAACGATTATGACAACCTTTTTCCAAAACCCAATATAGAATGTGAGATATAACAGCACAATGCATACGTTTATCATTTGTTTTCAAAGCGCTTACAAAAAAGTGGGACCCCAAAAATTTACTTTGGTACTGGATGGGGTCCCTGGGACCCCATTTTGAAAATTCCTAGCACCAACACTGCTGTCAACAGAGGTGAAAAAAAATGCTTTATTTAAATAAATATATTATTTATAAACAAAGTTCGAGTATCATTGGCAAATTTTCACCTGGTCCCGGCCTTGGCGCGCATATATGTGTCCTCTTTTTGGGATGTCACAATATGGTCAGCCTATACCAGGGGTCAGCAACCCAAAATGTTGAAAGAGCCATATTGGACCAAAAATGCAAAAACAAATCTGTCTGGAGCCGCAAAAAATTCAAAGCCATATTACATACAGATAGTGTGTCATGAGATATAAATTGAATTAAGATGACTTAAAGGAAACTAAATGAGCTCAAATATAGCTACAAATGAGGCATAATGATGCAATATGTACATATAGCCAGCCTAAATAGCATGTTAGCATCGATTAGCTTGCAGTCATGCAGTGACCAAATATGTCTGATTAGCACTCCACACAAGTCAATAACATCAACAAAACTCACCTTTGTGCATTCATGCACAACGTTAAAACTCTGGTGGACAAAATGAGACAGAAAAAGAAGTGGCATAAAACACATCCTAGAAAGTCGGAGAAAGTTATGAATGTAAACAAACTAAGGTGAGTTCAAGGACCGCCAAATTTAGTAGGACAAAACGGTGCTCGCCAAATACTCGAATCAGTGAAGCATGTTTAATACAAACAGTGTGCTTTATAACAATTAGGGAGGTTTGTGTCATGTTTGTCCTCCTACAGAAACCATATTAAAACAAAAATATATATTTTTTTCCCCTCATCTTTTCCATACATTATTGAAAAAGCTCCAGAGAGCCACTAGGGCGGCGCTAAAGAGCCGCAGGTTGTCGACCCCTGGCCTATACAGACTGGAATGCTAACTTGTAGCATTAGCTTCCATATTGTAACAAGTAAACACCACCTAGTGATGTGTCCGGCAACACCGATGCATCGGCGCATGCGTCGAGCTCATAGAGCGAAACCCTGTGTCGGTGCGCGTACCGCTTTTAGAAAGTCACGTGACCGATCATGAGCTGTTTTGGTCACGTGACCAATACGCGACCTGTGTCGCACTGACGCCTCCTCTGTGCCCTGTGAGCGGCTCTTTTCTACAGCCGGAGAAATACTAAGAAGAGAAAGCGTCTAAAATTGAATACGTTGGAAAAACTGTTTTGTTTTTTAATAAAAATGTGTAAAAAAAATAAATAATAATTTCCAGGTCCTCAAGCATCCTCATTCACAACACGTTCTCTTAGATTTCCATGTTATGATACATGTTCACATTATTTATTGACTGTATCTAAAAAAGACAAAAAAATATTTTTATTTTAATGAAGTTATGAAATAATCCTAAATAAAATACAATGACTTGGTTTATATTATTGTATATACTAGGTCAGTGGTTCTCAACCTTTTTTCAGCAATGTACCCCCCGTGAATTTTTTTTAATTCAAGTACCCCCTAATCAGAGCAAAGCATTTTTGGTTGAAAAAAAAAATACAGCACTAAGTCATCAGTTTCTGATTTATTAAATTGTATAACAGTGCAAAATATTGCTCATTTGTAGTGGTCTTTCTTGAACTATTTGGAAAAAAAGATATAAAAATAACTAAAAACTTGTTGAAAAATAAACAAGTGATTCAATTATAAATAAAGATTTCTACACATAGAAGTAATCATCAACTTAAAGTGCCCTCTTAGGGGATTGTATTAGAGATCCATCTGGATTCATGAACTTAATTCTAAACATTTCTTCACAAAAAAAACAAAAACTTTAACATCAATATTTATGGAACATGTCCACAAAAAATCTAGCTGTCAACACTGAATATTGCATTGTTGCATTTCTTTTCACAGTTCTTTTTGACAGACATTTTAGTGACAAACCTGAGCTTGTGCTTCACTGAGTTTATGAACTTACATTCATATTTTGTTGAAGTATTATTCAATAAATATATTTATAAAGGATTTTTGAATTGTTGCTATTTTTAGAATATTTTTTTAAAATCTCATGTACCCCTTGTCATACCTTCAAGTACCCCCAGGGGTACGCGTACCCCCATTTGAGAACCACTGTACTAGGTCATAAAATCAGTGTCAGTTGAGTCGGTCCATAGGTTGCCTGTAGGGATTTTTAATGTACAGCAGATGTCAGTATTTAGTGACACAGTATCAACACAGTTTTGCAATGTGTCGAAACGCTTCATGACGCCTCATCAACCCATCACTAACACCGCCAATGAACTTGCACAAATGTAACATATTTGATACACTTACCAACAAAGCTTCTTTAAGGCTCAACCATGACGATGCAGAGCTTCAGAGGGAAATGTTTGTCGAGCACATTGTCCCACACGAAATGGAAAAACCAGATCCCCGCCCTGACCTTCGACCTTTATCAGGTGACATTGACAGCCAATTAAAAATGGGGGAAGGGGCGTTGCCAACTGAAACGATTTCCTTAAACCACCACCAGAGGGCACTGTGTTTGTGGAAGTTTATTGTAGATCACGAATCTAATGTTTGTCTGATCTTGAATGGGATTGTGCTGAAATGTTTAATTTCCCCTCAGGGATTAATAAAGTTTTTCAGATTCTGATTCGGATAAATCAAGACAAAATCCGACAAATTGGTTCACTTTGACAGCCAATTTAGAATGCCGAGAAAGACGCATTAATACAATTAGCTCCATCTCCTTCCCGTATATTATGAGTCATTCTCCTTCTAAATGGGAATATATGAACATCCTAGCAGTCAGCCTCCTAGTGACAGCAGACATTGTACAGTAAGTGCTTTTTTTTATTATGTATGTTGGTTGTCTGCAGTGAGCAGTATTCAGTGATGTTGTTGAATAACAAAAAATAAAGTTGTGATGCATAAAAAGAGGAAAAAACGTAGATATTGCATCTTATTAAAAAACCCAAAACCAGTGAAATTGGCACGTTGTGTAAATGGTAAAATAAAAACAGAATACAATGATTTGCTAATCCTTTTCAACTTATATTCAATTGAATAGACTGCAAAGACAAGATATTTAACGTTCAAACTGGAAAACTTTGTTATTTTTGGCAAATATTAGCTCATTTGGAATTTGGTGCCTGTGACATGTTTCAAAAAAGCTGGCACAAGTGGCAAAAAAGACTGAGAAAGTTGAGGGAATGCTCATCAAACACTTATTGGGAACATCCCACAGGTGAACAGGCTAATTGGGAACAGGTGGGTGCCATGATTGAGTATAAAAAGCAGCTTCCATGAAATGCTCAGTCATTCACAAACAAGGATGGGGCGAGGGTCACCACTTTGTCAACAAATGCGTGAGCAAATTGTCAAATAGTTTAAGAACAACATTTCTCAACAAGCTATTGCAAGGAATTTAGGGATTTCACCATCTACAGTCTGTAATATCATCAAAAGGTTCAGAGAATCTGGAGAAATTACTGCACATGCCTGGGACCTTCGATCCGTCAGGCGGTACTGCATCAAAAAACGACGCCAGTGTGTAAAGGATATCACCACATGGCTCAGGAACACTTCAGAAACCCACTGTCAGTAACTACAGTTGGTCGCTACATCTGTAAGTGCAAGTTAAAACTCTCCTATGCAAAGCGAAAGCCATTTATCAACAACACCCAGAAACGCCGCCGGCTTCGCTGGGCCTGAGTTCATCTAAGATGGACTGATACAAAGTGGAAAAGTGTTCTGTGGTCTGACGAGTCCACATTTCAAATTGTTTTTGGAAACTGTGGACATTGTGTCCTCCGGACCAAAGAGGAAAAGAACCATCCGGACTGTTCTAAGCGCAAAGTTGAAAAGCCAGCATCTTTGATGGTATGGGGGTGTATTAGTGCCCAAGACATGGGTAACTTACACATCTGTGAAGGCGCCATTATTGCTGAAAGGTACATACAGGTTTTGGAGCAACATATGTTGCCATCCAAGCAACGTTATCATGGACGCCCCTGCTTATTTCAGCAAGACAATGCCAAGCCACGTGTTACAGCAGTGTGGCTTCGTAGTAAAAGAGTGCGGGTACTAGACTGGCCTGCCTGTAGTCCAGACCTGTCTCCACAACGGAGACCCCCGGACTGTTGAACAACTTAAGCTGTACATCAAGCAAGTTTGAGTGTTGTTAAAAGGAAAGGCCATGTAACACAGTGGTAAAAATGCCCCTGTGCCAACTTTTTTGCTAAGTGGTCCTGCCATTAAATTCTAAGTTAATGATTATTTGCACCAAAAAAAATGTAGTTTTTCAGTGTGAACATTAAATATGTTGTCTTTGCAGTCTATTCAATTGAATATAAGTTGAAAAGGATTATCAAATCATTGTATTCTGTTTTTATTTACCATTTACACAACTTCACTGGTTTCGGGTTTTGTAGTATTGATTTTTCTAATCAGCCTGGCCTAAACCCAAAGATTATGAGTTAAATAAAAAATGATCTTTGCGAACACATGGTTTTCATATCATTCAATCCGGCTGTTAACCTGGTACACTGTAAGTAAGTTATGTATCAAAGTTAAAATCAATATTAACAAATATGCTAAAATCAAGAGTAAGATTACTAATTCGGTGCTAATATTTAAAAGATGGGCCCCGAGATTAACAAGGTTAAGAACCCCTTCTCTAGACCAGAAGATTGTAGATTAAAATCATTGAATTGACATGTCTTTATTGTCATTGTACCAGTACAACGAAATTTGCAATACAAACCCATAAAGTGCAGAAATAATTTCACATTAAAAGCATAAAAAAGAATAGGCTGGCTATTTAAAAGAAACGCACATTTTTTAATATATTTTATTAATATTATTTTTCATTTTTCCCCTCCCTGATTGTTCCATCTCCATCGTTGGGGTCCCATCGGGTGAGGTGGGTGGTTCCCGTGGCCCCTGCGGCGGTCCGGTTGGGTGGGGCGTCCCGCCTTTCTGCCCGTGTGGGGTGTGGTCTCTCGCTGGCTTGGGGTCTGGCTGTCCCCTGCTTCTCTCGTGCCTTGTCCTCTGCCTGCGGCCTGCTGCTGGCTCTTACGGGCGGCGCGGTGGGCCGGGCTCTGGGGTTCCTGTCGCTGGCAGGCCTGGCTGCGTGGGGCCGGTGGTCCCTGGTTCCCTGGGCACCACACCTGCTGTTTGTGGGTTGGGCTCTCTGGGTGGCTGGGTCCGTACTCTGGCTCCCACACACACTGGGAGTCAAATATATTGTACATACAAATACACATATACTCACATACATACCGTTATTCATACATAAATACACTGTAAAAAAAAAAAATCCTATTTTTATGCTTAATTTACTCTAAATTTCTACTGTAATTTTTAAATTTTTTGAAAAATAGTTTAAAAAACTGTAGAATTGAAGACATTACCTGTAAATAAACAATCCGCCTGTTATTTTAAGTGCCAGTATTGACAAACTATGTATATTTCTATTTTTTTTACTGAAAAATACCAAATTAATTATACGTAGCATTTTCTGTTTTATCAAATTACTTTTAAATTCATGTAATATTACGATATTTTTCTGTAAAACGTTTCATGAAAATTTCTGTAATTATAATGTTTTTGATCATTATTTGGTTTACAATGTTTTACTTTAATTTTATGGTTTTCGTTTGGCAGCCGTAGCTGCCAGTAGATGACCGTTTTTTTACAGAATTTTTTTTTTACAGTGAACATACATACATACATACAAATACAGTACATACCTACATACTCAAAAAGTTCGTACATCCACACGCACATTCACTGTACAAACATACATATACACATACATATACATATACATTCACTGTACAAACAGTACACACACACACACTCTTGTATTTCTTACCTTCTTGAGACCTTTGAATAATACCTACCTCTTTAGTACCACCCTTTCTAGATATATAAAGATGTGTATTTACAACATTAATAATATATACATACTATGCAAATATTAAAAAAAGCTTATTGTGAAGAATGAGTTGGAATTTCACAAGAAAAAGGTCACAATTTCACAAGAAAAACTTAGAATTTTGGCAGTATTAAAATAAAAGTCGTCATTTTACTCAACGCAAGTCGAAATTTTACATGAAAAACTGAACATTTGTGCAATATTATGATAAAAGTTGGAATTTTTAAAGATTTGTATTTACAACATTAATAATATTTACAAACTATGCAAATATAAAAAAGCTTGTTGTGAAAAATGAGTTGGAATTTCACAAGAAAAAGGTCACAGTTTCACAAGAAAAACTTAGAATTTTGGCATTATTATAATACAAGTCGTCATTTTATTCAACGCAAGTCGAAATTTTACATGAAAAACTGAACATTTGTTCAATATTATGATAAAAGTTGGAATTTTTAAAGATTTGTATTTACAACATTAATGATGTATACAAACTATGCAAATATAAAAAAGCTTGTTGTGAAAAATGAGTTGGAATTTCACAAGTAAAAGGTCACAATTTCAAAAGAAAAACTCGGAATTTTGGCAGTATTATAATACAAGTCGTCATTTTACTCAACGCAAGTCGAAATTTTACATGAAAAACTGAACATTTGTGCAATATTATGATAAAAGTTGGAATTTTTAAAGAATTGTATTTACAACATTAATAATACATACAAACTATGCAAATATAAAAAAGCTTGTGAAAAATGAGTTGGAATTTCACAAGAAAAAGGTCACAATTTCACAAGAAATACTCAGAATTTTGGCAGTACTATAATAGGAGTCGTCATTTTACTCAATGCAAGTCTAAATTTTACATGAAAAACTGAACATCTGTGCAATATTATGATAAAAGTTGGAATTTTTAAAGATTTGTATTTACAACATTAATAATATATATAAACTATGCAAATATATAAAAAAAAGCTTATTGTGAAGAATGAGTTGGAATTTCACAAGAAAAAGGTCACAGTTTCACAAGAAAAACTCGGAATTTTGGCAGTATTATAATACAAGTCGTCATTTTACTCAACGCAAGTCGAAATTTTACATGAAAAACTGAACATTTGTGGAATATTATGAAAAAAGTTGGAATTTTTAAAGATTTGTATTTACAACATTAATAATATATACAAACTATGCAAATATAAAAAAGCTTGTTGATAAAAAATGAGTTGGAATTTCACAAGAAAAAGGTCACAGTTTCACAAGAAAAACTTGGAATTTTGGCAGTATTATAATACAAGTCGTCATTTTACTCAACGCAAGTCGAAATTTTACATGAAAAACTGAACATTTGTGCAATATTATGATAAAAGTTGGAATTTTTAAAGATTTGTATTTACAACATTAATAATATATACAAACTATGCAAATATAAAAAAGCTTGTTGTGAAAAATGAGTTGGAATTTCACAAGAAAAAGGTCGCAATTTCACAAGAAAAACTCAGAATTTTGGCAGTATTATAATACAAGTCATTTTACTCAACGCAAGTCGAAATTTTACATGAAAAACTGAACATTTGTGCAATATTATGATAAAAGTTGGAATTTTTAAAGATTTGTATTTACAACATTAATAATATATACAAACTATGCAAATATAAAAAAGCTTGTTGTGAAAAATGAGTTGGAATTTCACAAGAAAAAGGTCACAGTTTCACAAGAAAAACTTGGAATTTTGGCAGTTTTATAATTCAAGTCGTCATTTTACTCAACGCAAGTCGAGATTTTACATGAAAAACTGAACATTTGTGCAATATTATGATAAAAGTTGGAATTTTTAAAGATTTCTATTTACAACATTGCTAATATATACAAACTATGCAAATATAAAAAAGCTTGTTGTGAAAAATGAGTTGGAATTTCACAAGAAAAAGGTCACAATTTCACAAGAAAAACTTAGAATTTTGGCAGTATTAAAATAAAAGTCGTCATTTTACTCAACGCAAGTCAACATTTTACAAGAAAACTTGAACATTTGTGCGATATGATAAAAGTTGGAATTTTACTCAATAACAGTCGCAATTTTACAAGAAAAAGCTTAAAAGTTTGGCAATTTTATAAAAAAGAGTCGTAGTTTTACTTGACAAAAGTCACAATTTTATAAGAAAACTTCAACATTTTGGCAATGTTATAATAATAATCAGATTTTTTTGGGGGAAAATTATGACAAAAGTCACAATTTTATAAGAAAACTTCAACATTTTGGCAATGTTATAATAATAATCAGATTTTTTTTGGGGAAAATTATGACAAAAGTCACAATTTTATAAGAAAACTTCAACATTTTGGCAATATTATAATAATAATCAGAATTTTTTTGGGGAAAATTATGACAAAAGTCACTATTTTACAAGAACAACAATGTAAATGTGTTGTACTTGTAAAGCGCTTTGACACTATTCACACATTCACTCATGGCAGGAGTTGCCATGCAACCTAACCACGACCCATCAGGAGCAAGGGTGAAGCGTCTCGCTCAAGGACACAACGGACGTGACTAGGATGGTAGAAGGTGGGGATTGAACCAGGAATCCTCAGATTGCTGGCACGGCCACTCTCCCAACTTCGCCACGCCGTCCCCACAATAACATTTGCAATATTGTGATAAGTCAGAATTTTATATAATAATAATAATAATATTTTATTTGTAAAAAGCACTTTACATTGAGTAAACAACCTCAAAGTGCTACGGTGTATTAAAAAATAAATAAATAAATAACTAAAAAGATAATAAAAAATAAATAAAAATAAAAACTAGAACAGCCAAATAGCTATAACTAGTATGCATATATCTAAACATTTGCTTTTTCCCCCTTTTTTTTAAAAGAAGGGTTTTTAAGCCTTTTTTAAAAGCATTCACAGTCTGTGGTGCCCTCAGGTGGTCAGGGAGAGCGTTCCACAGACTGGGAGCAGGCAGAGCAGAAAGCTCCCATTGTTCGTAGTTTTGTCCTCGGAAGTTGGAGGAGGTTAGCCTGTCCAGAGCGGAGGTGTCGTGTGGAGGATTTGGGGGGTGAGTAGTTATTTGAGGTAGGGGGGGAAACAGAAAGAATATGAGAAATTGTTCCCAATTGTATAAGAAAAAGTCGACACATTGTGAGAAAAAGACTGATTTTAGTAAAAAAAAAAAAAAAAATTTTTTTTGTTAGTAATTGATTTTTAATCTTCATTATTTACTTCAAGTTATTACAGTATGTCTCTATGTACAGCACTTTTTTTTTTTGTATTAATTGTGGCCAAATGGGGGCGCATTTCAATTCCTTACACACACTTGTTATTTCATATGCTGACCAGAGGGGGAGCACTTTTAAAACCGACACACAGTCAAGTCAGGGGTGCAAATGAGACATTCTCTATTAGATGCAATGGTTTTCCAGTATTGGAACCATGATTGATGTCCTAACTTGTTCACAGGTACTTCTCCTTGTTGATGTTGACTACACGTACTTTGCATATCATTACTATAACACAGATGGTATAACACATCATAGGTTCCCTTTAACACACATTTCAATTGTAGAACAGATACAAGTTAACATGCGGAAAACGATACCAAAATGACTATAAATGGATAATGAGAATCCTTGAAAAGTGCAAATGAACATTTACCATCATTTGACACGTCATTTTGCTGTTTTGCCAACACCTTCAACCCTGGGGTGGTTCTCTCTGCTTATTGCAATCATACTTTTCGTTCTAGTTTTTTCAAAAATGTATGAAAATAGGAAACAAAATGGGGTGAAAAATATATTTTTTGTTTTATTATATTTTCTGTAGGAGGACAAACATGACACAAACATTCCTAATTGTTAGAAAGCCCAGTTTCATATGTTTGTGTGTATGCTTCACTGATAACACAATTTGGCGAACGAGGTTTCGTCCAACTCATTTCAGCGGCCCTTGAACTCACCATAGTGACTCAACAGTTTGTTTACGTGTACAACTTTCTCCGAAGCTGCCACAGAAAGACGTGTTTTATGCCACTCCTTCTTTGTCTCATTTTGTCCACCAAACGTTTTATGCTGTGCGTGAATGCACTTTATATTCATTGTAGCACTTTTATACGACTTTTAAAGTCATTTTGATAGTAGGCTATTATAGCTAATATAGACACTTAAATCATGTGTTGCCTTCATTATAACACTTATATAAGACTTTTGAAGTCATTTTGATAGTAGGCTAATATAGACACTTACGTCATGTGTTGCCTTCATTATAACACTTATATAAGACTTTTAAAGTCATTTTGATAGTAGGCTAATATAGCTAATATAGACACTTACATCATGTGTTGCCTTCATTATAACACTTATATAAGACTTTTAAAGTAATTTTGATAGTAGGCTAATATAGCTAATATAGACACTTATGTCATGTGTTGCCTTCATTATAACACTTTTAAAGTTATTTTGATAGTAGGCTAATATAGCTAATATAGACACTTACATCATGTGTTGCCTTCATTATAACACTTATATAAGACTTTTAAAGTAGTTTTGATAGTAGGCTAATATAGCTAATATAGACACTTACATCATGTGTTGCCTTCATTATAACACTTATATAAGACTTTTAAAGTATTTTTGATAATAGGCTAATATAGACACTTACATCATGTGTTGTCTTCATTATAACACTTACATAAGACCTTTAAAGTCATTTTGATAGTAGGCTAATATAGACACATCATGTGTTGCCTTCATTATAACACTTATATAAGACTTTTAAAGTAATTTTGATAGTATGCTAATATAGCTAATATAGACACTTACATCATGTGTTGCCTTCATTATAACACTTATATAAGACTTTTAAAGTATTTTTGATAATAGGCTAATATAGACACTTACATCATGTGTTGTCTTCATTATAACACTTACATAAGACCTTTAAAGTCATTTTGATAGTAGGCTAATATAGACACTTACATCATGTGTTGCCTTCATTATAACGCTTATATAAGGCTTTTAAAGTAATTTGGATAGTAGGCTAATATAGACATGCACATCATGTGTTGCCTTCATTATAACAGTTATATAAGGCTTTTAAAGTCATTTTGATAGTAAGCTAACATAGACACTTACATAATGTGTTGTCTTCATTATAGCACTTATATAAGACTTTTAAAGTAATTTTGATAGTAGGCTAATATAGACACTTACATCATGTGTTGCCTTCATTATAACACTCATATAAGACTTTTAAAGTACTTTTGATAGTAGGCTAATATATCTAATATAGACACTTACATCATGTGTGGCCTTCATTATAACACTCATATAAGACTTTTAAAGTAATTTTGATAGTAGGCTAATATAGCTAATATAGACACTTACGTCATGTGTTGCCTTCATTATAACACTTATATAAGACTTTTTAAGTTATTTTGATAGTAGGCTAATATAGCTAATATAGACACTTACATCATGTGTTGCCTTCATTATAACACTTATATAAGACTTTTAAAGTAGTTTTGATAGTAGGCTAATATAGCTAATATAGACACTTACATCATGTGTTGCCTTCATTATAACACTTATATAAGACTTTTAAAGTAGTTTTGATAGTAGGCTAATATAGCTAATATAGACACTTACGTTATGTGTTGCCTTCATTATAACACTTATATAAGACTTTTAAAGTATTTTTGACAATAGGCTAATATAGACACTTACATCATGTGTTGCCTTCATTATAACACTCATATAAGACTTTTAAAGTAATTTTGATAGTAGGCTAATATAGACACATCATGTGTTGCCTTCATTATAACACTTATATAAGACTTTTAAAGTCATTTTGATAGTATGCTAATATAGCTAATATAGACACTTACATCATGTGTTGCCTTCATTATAACACTTATATAAGACTTTTAAAGTATTTTTGATAATAGGCTAATATAGACACTTACATCATGTGTTGTCTTCATTATAACACTTACATAAGACCTTTAAAGTCATTTTGATAGTAGGCTAATATAGCTAATATAGACACTTACATCATGTGTTGCCTTCATTATAACGCTTATATAAGCCTTTTAAAGTAATTTGGATAGTAGGCTAATATAGACATGCACATCATGTGTTGCCTTCATTATAACAGTTATATAAGGCTTTTAAAGTCATTTTGATAGTAAGCTAACATAGACACTTACATAATGTGTTGTCTTCATTATAACACTTATATAAGACTTTTAAAGTAATTTTGATAGTAGGCTAATATAGACACTTACATCATGTGTTGCCTTCATTATAACACTCATATAAGACTTTTAAAGTACTTTTGATAGTAGGCTAATATATCTAATATAGACACTTACATCATGTGTGGCCTTCATTATAACACTTATATCGACTTTTAATTTTTTGCGGCTCCAGACAGATTTTTGTTGTTGTATTTTTGGTCCAATTTGGCTCTTTCAACATTTGGAGTTGCCGAACCCTGGTCTAACATTGGATCCACGTTGAAATGGCCAAATATCAATGGTCAAATCAACGTCTCCGCCTGACATTGATAACGGTCGCCAATAAGCATGTTGTTTCAACGTTCACGCACAGCATACAACGTTTGGTGGACAAAACGAGACAAAGGAGGATTGGCACAAAACATGTCTTTCTGTGGCAGCGTCGGAGAAAGTTGTACGTGTAAACAAAACTACGATGAGTTCAAGGATCGCTGAAATTAGTAGGACAAAACGGCGCTTGCCAAAATACTCTCATCCGTGAAGCATGTTTACTATAAAAAGTGGGATTTCTAACAATTAGGAAGGTTTGTGTCATGTTTGTCCTCCTACAGAAAACATAATAAAACAAAAAATATTTTTTTTTTCCATTTCGGACCCCCGACCTAACTCAACGTTGTTTTAACGTCTTGTGCCTGCTGGGTTTGGTCTCTGTCACTTTGGAGTTAATTAACTTTGATTGAGGTACAAATGTACTTCAAATCCAAGTGGGAAAACTAAGATGGCAGGCTGATAACGTCCTCATTACGCTTGGGTGCACACCCTTCAGCGACGAGACGACGCTCCTGCCAGACGTGAACCAGGGCATCTGTCAGAATGTGGGCATCAGACCCCTGTGCCACCCTCGTGCAGTCCTTGACAGATTGGGCAGAAACATGCACAAACAAGGCCAGCTGAAGGCCGATTTGTCCGGCTCTGGCGGTGCACCTTTTGTTCCACCTTGCACAGAATCAGAATCGGAAATACTTTATTAATCCCCGAGGGGGAATTGAGATTTTCAGCACAATCCCCATTCAAGATCAGACAAACCTTCCTAAAGTCTCCTCGAAAGACTCCTGTCCTGGTTTCTCTTCCACGCTCTTGACACTGTGTATATACAGTCCTGGTCGAAAGTTTACATACTCTTCTAAAGATGGCTGTCTTGAGTTTCCAATCATTTCTACAACTCTTATTTTTTTGTGATAGAGTAATTGGAGCATGTACTTGTTGGTCACAAAAAAAACATTCATGAAGTTTGGTTCTTTAATGAATTTATTATGGGTCTACTGAAAATGTGACTTTGAGTCAAAAGTATACAGGTACATACAGCCACAATACCCAGCAATATGTTTGGAGGAGAAAAGGTGAGGGCTTTAATCCCAGGAACACAATTCCTACCGTTAAGTATAGTGGTGGTAGTATTATGCTCTGGGCCTATGTGGAGGGGGGCGTGGCCTGCGGACCTGCAGCAAAACGGGGTGTGCCAGGACCGGCTTCGAGATGAGCGACAGGTGCGTAGATGATCTAATCACCTGTTGCTCTGTTAAAAGGCAGCAGCCGGGGAGGAGAGAGGGGTTGGAGGTGGAGCTGGAGCGCGAACGAGAGAGAGACAGAGGAAGAGACACTTGCTGAAAAGCCCAAACAAAAATACTTTGACATTTTTGTGGCCACGGCAAAGGCATCATATGGCCAGAAGAAGAGTGGGGTGCACTTCCCAAACCTAAGGATGGGCGGTGCTAAACCGGACGGGGTGCACCGCCGAAGAACATCGAAGCTGGTCCTGGCACACCCGGTTTCGCTGCAGGTCCGCAGGCCACGCCCCCCCTCCACAGCCTGTTTTGCTGCCAATGGAACATGTGCTTTACAGAGAGGAAAAAGGAGGATTACCTCCAAATTCTTCAGGACAACCTAAAATCATCGTCTTGGGCGCAGTTGGGCGTTCCAACAGGACAATGACCCCAAACACACGTCAAAAGTGGTAAAGGAATGGCTAAATCAGGCTAGAATGAAGGTTTTAGAATGGACCTTCCCAAAGTCCTGACTTAAACGTGTGGACAATGCTGAAGAAACAAGTCCATGTCAGAAAACCAACAAATTTAGCTGAACTGCACCAATTTTGTCAAGAGGAGTGGTCAAAAATTCAACCAGAAGCCGGTCGGACACATTGCACAAAGTCTCGCTTTACGCGGATGACCTGCTCCTGTACATCTCGGACCCTGCTAGCTCACTCCCGGTAATATTTGACATTTTGGAGCGGTTTGGCACACACTCTGGTTACAAACTTAACTACCAAAAAAGTGAGCTGTTTCCGATTAATTCCTTAGCTAAACAGTTACCACGATCTCTAGCGGCATTCAAATGGGCACATGACGGGATTCATTACTTGGGGATCCTTATTACTCCGGCTATGTCTGATATGCTCCGGGCAAATTTTTTACCTCTAATTGAAAAGATGGAGAAGAACTTTGCCCGCTGGTCTGTTTTACCATTATCTCTCGCTGGCCGGATCAATCTGATCAAGATGATCACTCTGCCTAAATTCCTTTACCTTTTTCAACATATCCCCATATTTATTACTAAATCATTTTTCGATAAATTAGACAAATCAATATCTAAATTTTTATGGGGGGCCGGATTGGCTCGAATCCGCAAGTCTGTCCTACAATCTCCCAAATCTGAAGGAGGGCTTGCTCTCCCCAATTTCAGACAATACTATTGGGCGGCTAATGTACAGAAACTCCTATACTGGATTGATGGAGGCTCTCAGACCCTCCCGGCCTGGGTATCCCTTGAAACGGCAATCCCACACTCCTCATTACATTCTTGCTTATGCTCATCACTCCCTTTCCCATTTAAACTTGAAGGCGCAAACACCATTGTATCAATCTCCATTAAAATATGGAACCAGCTACGAAAACACTTGGGTTCTCAGGGCCCATCTATATTGACCCCGCTACTTAAAAAACAATTATTTAAACCTTCCCGTACTGACCCCGCATTTATGACTTGGCACGATCATGGTATCACCACTGTGAAAGACCTCTATGCAGACGGAGTGTTCTCATCCTTCACTGAACTCTCTTCCAAATACGATTTGCCGAACTCCCACCTTTTTCGTTTCTTTCAGGCGAGGGACTTCGTAAAGAAGCAGTTCCCACACTTTCCAAATCGTCCTCCGGAAACTCTTATAGATACATTGTTATCTTTGAGCCCTAATCATAAAAAATGTATCTCCGTGTTATATACCTCCTTAAGTTCAGTTGCTCCAAACTCTCTATCAGTGATAAGAGCCTCGTGGGAGAGCAATCTTAATACCAACATATCCGATCAACACTGGAACTCGGCCCTGAAACTGGTTCACTCCTCCTCAATATGTGCCCGTCATAGTCTCATCCAATGCAAAGTAATCCATAAAATTCACTACACTAATTCAAAACTATCCAAAATCTACCCCACTGTTAGCAATACCTGCAATAGATGCAAACAATCTCCGGCTGATCACGTCCATATGTTCTGGTCCTGCTCTAAACTATGTTCCTTTTGGGAGGACATTTTTGACACAATTGGAAAAGCATACGGTCAAAACTTTCCTCCAAACCCAATATCAGCCATTTTTGGCGTATGCCCCGATAACATGTGCCCGGTACCACTAAAACGCGCTGTTGCTTTTACGACCCTGCTGGCCAGGCGATTGATCTTGTTTAATTGGAAGCTGGCTCGCCCCCCATCACACGGCCGTTGGATTAGAGAGGTTCTCTACAATCTAAAACTGGAAAAACTTAGGTTTTCGCTAAAAGGCTCGGTCGGTTGAAGCATTTGAAAGCTCATGGAGCCCTTTTTTGCTGTATGTCAACTCTCTTGACCTATGCCCAGACGCAGATGAGGAATAATCTCCCTTTTATTTATTAGTATTATTTTATTCTATTTTTTATTTTATTATATATTATTATTATTAATTTTTATTTTATTTTATTATTATTATTATTATTATATATATATATATATATATATATATATATATATTTTATATATATCTGTCTGTCTCTGGCCTCGTATGTGTGTGTGTGTGTGTGTGTGTGTGAGAATGTGTCTGTCTTTGTCATCTTACTTGTTACATAATTGTGCCATTTGTCCCTCGTTAGTGGGACCTGAGTGGGGTGGGAGGGTGGTTTGGGTTTTAAGGGAAAGGGTGTGAATCATTTACTGACTTTAAAATTGTACTGTTTTGACTTGCACTTTTTTCTGTCTATTTGAAAATGCCAATAAAAAAAAGTTGGAATAAAAATTCAACTAGAAGCTGGATGGCTACCAAAAAAACCAAACTTCATGAATGTTTTTTGTGACCAACAAGTATGTGCTCCAATCACTCTATCACAAAAAAATAAGAGTTGTAGAAATGATTGGAAACTCAAGACAGCCATGACATTATGTTCTTTACTTTTACTTTTGACCACGACTGTAGATAAAACCATCCTGGATAGGTTAAACTACCCAAGCAACTAGCGTGGGCTGCAGATGTCGCCTAATGCGAAACCATCCAGTAATCTGTGGGCGATATATCGAGTTTGTATTACGATGTATTTTTAAACAAGATATGAATTAAGAAAATATCGTAATGTCGATATAATTTTTTTCACGTTAAAATAACCAAACATCGGTTATTTGTCCCGTTCCCCACTCCCTCTCCTGGGCTACTAAGAACATCCATGATTGGTTGGTTGTTTACTATGATGAGTCCCGATTGGTTGAGATTAGGGCAAAACATTAGGGACGGGCCAATCAGAGGCAAGACAGGGCGGGTCATGGAACCAAATGACGACGAGAGAGTCGTAGAAGAGAAGAGGGAATTTTCAAGCGGGCGATTTATATATTTAAAAAAAAACTAGTGGAAGATGGCAGAGGGATTCTATTCTTTAGATTTTTCTTTTAGCGATGTAGGCGACGTCCAGGAAACCCACAATGGGTCTACTTCGGGGGTGTCAAACGTACGGCCCGCGTAGCCATGCACAATACCTTTTTTTAATGTAAATTATCCCCTCAACGGAGCGCTTGCAATTGGTTAAATGCACGATGCGCACCCTGAACTCCATTGTAAAAAATTGTGTTTCTACATTTCTTGTGTTTTTTTCTATTTTATTTCATGCTTGAATTTAGTGTGTTCACATTGGTTAAGTGTGTGGTTATGTCACCTTGATTTCGGCTATGTTTACTGTTTTGTTTATATTATAATTGTCAGACTAATTGTATCTAAGTTATCGCAAAACTTTGTGTTTCAATGAGTTCCCGGCGAGCAGACAAAAGCTGTGTTTGATCTCACCAATCAAAAGGCTTGTAAAACTCCACTGTGTAGCAACATGAAGGTGTCGGTTTCTTTGATGTATTGTAATCCACAGGAAGATTTTGTCTTGACCCGAGATCTACAAAGCGGAGAGGAAGCAGGACCTGACCCCCCCTCCAGGCACCTTTTCTTTGAACTGTTTTGTGACCAAAGGCAGCGGCTGTTTACGACCCCTCGTCCCTTTAGAAACAGCTGTTGCCATGCAATCAGGGAAAGTCCAAATAAAAGAGGAGGCGTACAATCTTTCGTCAGAGTGTGATGGAGACTGTGCAAGAATACAGTTTCTCCTCAATTGAGCTAAATTGAATTCTGCAATTTTATTCCTTGCTTCTTTGTCTGTTTAATAGATGTCATCAGTGTTTGAACCTGACAATAATTATAATATTTGAATGATGATGAATGAATGTGTTGTGGCAGTTGCGGATTTCAGCAACTGGTCTGAGGAAACAATTTTCCTAATGCCTTTAGTGGTGAACTGCCAACATGAGAACCCTCAACAGGAAGGGCTTAAAGTTTAATGGTTTTTGTAGAAAGTCTAAGTTCATTGTGTTCTTCATGGTGTCTCCTCAGAATTTTCAACTAATTTGAAGTGTTTTGTCAAGAGGATTATTTTTGTAATATGTACATTTTCAGAATGTGTGTGTTCTATTTTTGGCCAAAGTAAAACAACAGAAAAAAATCTAAAGTTGTCTTTACTTTTAAGTTGTAAAGACATGTTTTTATCAGTCCGGCCCGCATGGGAATAGATTCTCTTCCATGCGGCCCCTGAGCTAAAGGGAGTTTGACACCCCTGGTCTACTTGGACACGTTTGGACACATGCATGCATCTGGATAAAACATTCATTTGAGTTGTTTACCATGTAAGCCCAAATGAAAACTGCTCTGGAGCCTATTTCGCATGAGAAATTCTGCCAAAAATGTACGCCGAAGTGAGGAAGATTATATCCGCATAATTAAGTCAAGTCACTTACTTGGCGCTGAGCAGAACCGTACGTGTGTGACAGTCCATTACATCGTCGACCGGGAATTAAAAAGTGCCTGCCTGAAAATTTATTTTTTATCCGAGTTTGATACATTTTGCATTATTTGCACAGCTATGTTGTTTATTTTACGTAGAAAGAACATTTTTTAAATTGTATTTTTGTTATGTAATTCTGTGCTACTTAAACAGTTTAATACCCATCTTGACTAACTGGGTTAATAAAAGTGTTTACAGTACAGTTGTCATTCACTTCAATTTCAGTGAATTTCGCTCAAAAATTAATATCTTTATATGTATACTTTGTCAGGACTTGGTCCTTGGGGTTTGTTTTCCCGGAAGGCAACGGAAAGTTGGCACGGGCAAGACGGGAATGTGAGTACATGATTTAATTTAACACTATCAAAAAAGAACAAACGAAAGGCGCGCACAATGGCGGAGGTACAAAACTTGGCTAATGAAAACAACAGACTTGCACAAAGGCAAAAAAACTATAAACATGAAACAAAAACTTACTTGGCATGGGACTGTGAACATGGCATGAAGCAGAGTGATGATAACGTGTGATGTTTCCAGGCAGACTAACTGAAAACAATGCACTTAAATACTACAGACATGATTGACAACAGGTGTGTGAGACCGAACGTGAAAACAGGTGCAACTAATCGGTCGTCATGGTGACAAAACGAGTGCACAAATAGTCCAAAAACAAAACCGAACATAACTAAAACAAAACATGATCACACAGACATGACATATTTATATCGAGATATATTTTGAATATCGATTTTAAGTAAAAAATATATCGAGATTAGTGTTGTCCCGATACCAATATACCGGCACCAGTACCAAAATTATTTCGATACTTTTCTAAATACAGGGGACAACAAAAAATGTCATTATTGGCTTTATTTTAACAAAATATCTTAGGGTACATTAAACATATGTTTGTTATTGCAAGTTTGTCCTTAAATAAAATAGTGAACATACAAGACAACTTGTCTTTTAGTAGTAAGTAAGCAAACAAAGGCTCCTAATTTAGTCTGCTGACATATGCAGTAACATATTGTGTCATTTATCATTCTATTATCTTGTCAAAATTATGCGACAAGCGGTAGAAAATTAATTATTAATCTACTTTTTAATTTACTGTTAATATGTGCTTATTTTCTCTTAAAATGTAATCACTTATTCTTCTGTTGTTTGATACAATAGTTTTGGATGATACCACAAATTTGGGCATCAATCCGATACCAAGTCGTTACAGGATCATACATTGGTCATATTCAAAGTCTTCATGTGTCTAAGGACATATGTCCTGATTTTATAAACACAATATACATTTTGAAAAAACGAAAGAAAATGTTGTGATGCCAAAAAATACTGACGTAATCATAGTAGTATCGACTAGATACGCTACTGTACTTGGTATCATTACAGTGAATGTTAGGTGTAGATCCACCAATGGTGTTTGTTTACATTTTGACGGTACTTTTCAGAGGCTGTAATATGATTCATTAGTATCGCGGTACTATACTAGATATACTTTTTCGTCCATATCGCCCCAGCTCTAGTCACAACCTGAAAAACCATACCATACAGTGGTGGTCTCGATAACTCTCCAGGATGCCCGTCGTCTGTCCAATGTCCACATCTGCTTTAAGACAAAACGTGTTCCTTGTTGCTGTAGATAAAAACCTTTATTAAGACATCAATTCTCAAAAAATATCCACATTTCAATCGCTTTGGTATCAACATATGAACTTTTACATTGGTATGGTACAGGATCTTCAAAGCAGAGAGAAACCAGGAGAGTAATCCTGAAAACACAACAGAACTGGTTTTTGGAATGAATGACCGATGTTTTTAGCAGTAGCTTGATTGCCACAACACTGACAGCTTGAACATTTACAGGCGACACAATACCGATGTTCGGCGTTTCCAGAACTTCACAGTTATTTGTCCTTCGGGACAATCTGAATGGTTCAAAGAATCCGGACGGTCAGATTTTTGTAGAGTACAGACAAGTTCTATGACGTTGTTACCAAATATTAAAAGACGGTTGTAAACATGTTGTTTGGAAGCATGTGGAACCTGCCCACGTGCTCATGGGCAACACTTCCATGGACGACTTGGTCACACAACGGTTTATAAAGAAGAGACCCTGAGGTTTGGGTTTGACCAGAAACATTTTTTGCATGTTTACATTCCATGTACATGCAGTAACTATGTCAAGACCACTCCAAAAAGGGGATTCTTGTCTTTATAGGGGGAGCGGGACACAATTCTCCTTTTGGAATTCATTCAACCAACCGAACTAGGGAAGCTGTAGTCATACAGTGCACATGCACACCATTGACGAAACTATACAGTAACTCTTCACCATGCATCTTTAACTCACTAACCTTTGAATACCGATCACATGCCAGCAGTGCTACATGCACAACAAACCCCTGTAATCATTTTACGAATTTTAAAGTGTCAAGTGATCAATTCAAGACAATTTCTAGTCAGGGAGGAAAAGGATCGAACAATCGTGAGTGTTACATTCTCAGTCATTGTATTCAACAGTACAATAACGTATAAAACTAGGTAATATCTCTCGTCCGTCCATTTCCCTTCGAACATTCTTTTAAAGTTCTTACCAAACATTTGTTTGACACAAAACCGATCGAATTCTTTTATTTCCACAGTTCTAGAAGTATCTTCTAGAGATGTCCACATCTTGACTGCAGAGCAACCTAGAAATCAAGACCAATGGTTGACTCTGGCACCACTCTGGTGTGGACGGGCAAAGTTGATCCGCATTTGAACGGTCTGGACTAGCAGACCACAGCTCTTCACTGGTGCCAAACCCAGAAAAAACGCCACTCCTTAATGCCTTAAAGCTGAGAGTGAGAGGATTTCATGCCGTAACCACGGTCGTAGCCAACGATCAGCCATCGAAGTGGGCCACTAGTGACAGTACAACGGGTTTGTTGATGTCCAAAGAAAGGGGCTTTGGTGATATCGAGGGTGGGTTCACAAGTAGGGTCCAGTTGGGGCACTGCGGTAGCCGGCAGACTCAGGGAGGCCACCATGAATAAAAAGTCGTTGGTATGACAATTTCTGGTCAGGGAGGAGAAGGATCGAACAATCGTGAGTGTTACATTCTCAGTCATTGTATTCAACAGTACAATAACGTACAAAACTAGGTAATATCTCTCGTCCGTCCATTTCCCTTCGAACATTCTTTTAAAGTTCTTACCAAACATTTGTTTGACACAAAACCGATCGAATTCTTTTATTTCCACAGTTCTAAAAGTATCTTCTCGATGTGCTCCACTCTTACTCGTTTCAAGAGATGTCCACAATCTTGACTGCAGAGCAATCTAGAAATCAGGACCAGTGGTTGACTCTGGCACCACTCTGGTGTGGACGGACAAAGTTGATCCGCATTTGAACGGTCTGGACTAGCAGACCACAGCTCTTCACTGGTGCCAAACCCAGAAAAAACGCCACTCCTTAATGCCTTAAAGCTGGGAGTGAGAGGATTTCATGCCGTAACCACGGTCGTAGCCAACGATCAGCCATCGAAGTGGGCCACTAGTGACAGTACAACGGGTTTGTTGATGTCCAAAGAAGGGGCTTTGGTGATATCGAGGGTGGGTTCACAAGTAGGGTCCAGTTGGGGCACCGCAGCGGCAAACGGACCCAGGGAGGCCACCATGACTAAAAAGTAATTGGTACGACAATTTCTAGTCAGGGAGGAGAAGGATGGAAAAATCGTGAGTGTTACATTCTCAGTCATTGTATACAACAGTACAATAACGTACAAAACTAGGTAATATCTCTCGTCCGTCCATTTCCCTTCGAACATTCTTTTAAAGTTCTTACCAAACATTTGTTTGACACAAAACCGATCGAATTCTTTTATTTCCACAGTTCTAGAAGTATTTTCTCGATGTGCTCCACTCTTAATCGTTTCTAGAGATGTCCACATCTTGACTGCAGAGCAACCTAGAAATCAGGACCAGTGGTTGACTCTGGCACCACTCTGGTGTGGACGGGCAAAGTTGATCCGCATTTGAACGGTCTGGACTAGCAGACCACAGCTCTTCACCGGTGCCAAACCCAGAAAAAACGCCACTCCTTAATGCCTTAAAGCTGGGAGTGAGAGGATTTCATGCCGTAACTACGGTCGTAGCCAGCCATCGAAGTGGGCCACTAGTGACAGTACAAGGGGTTTACTGATGTCCGAAGAAGGGGCTTTGGTGATATCGAGGGTGGGTTCACAAGTAGGGTCCAGTTGGGGCACCGCAGTGGCCGGCGGACCCAGGGAGGCCACCATGAATAAAAAGTCATTGGTACGACAATTTCTAGTCAGGGAGGAGAAGGGTTGAACAATCGTGAGTGTTACATTCTCAGTCATTGTATTGAACAGTACAATAACATACAAAACTAGGTAATATCTCTCGTCCGTCCATTTCCCTTCGAACATTCTTTTAAAGTTCTCACCAAACATTTGTTTGACACAAAACCGATCGAATTCTTTTATTTCCACGGTTCTAAAAGTATCTTCTCGGTGTGCTCCACTCTTACTCGTTTCTAGAGATGTCCACAATCTTGTCTGCAGAGCAACCTAGAAATCAGGACCAGTGGTTGACTCTGGCACCACTCTGGCGTGGACGGGCAAAATTGATCTAACGACCGCATTTGAACGGTCTGGATTAGCAGACCACAGCTCTTCACCGGTGCCAAACCCAGAAAAAACACCACTTCTTAATGCCTTAAGGCTGGGAGTGAGAGGTTTCACACCGTAACTACGGTCGTAGCCAGCCATCGAAGTGGGCCACTAGTGACAGTACAACGGGTTTACTGATGTTCGAAGAAGGGGCTTTGGTGATATCGAGGGTGGGTTCACAAGTAGGGTCCAGTTGGGGCACCGCAATGACGCAGGGAGGCCACCATGAATAAAAAGTCATTGGTACGACAATTTCTAGTCAGGGAGGAGAAGGGTTGAACAATCGTGAGTGTTACATTCTCAGTCATTGTATTCAACAGTACAATAACGTATAAAACTAGGTAATATCTCTCGTCCGTCCATTTCCCTTCGAACATTCTTTTAAAGTTCTTACCAAACATTTGTTTGACCCAAAACCGATCGAATTCTTTTATTTCCACAGTTCTAGAAGTCTTTTCTCGATGTGCTCCACTCTTAATCGTTTCTAGAGATGTCCACATCTTGACTGCAGAGCAACCTAGAAATCAGGACCAGTGGTTGACTCTGGCACCACTCTGGTGTGGACGGGCAAAGTTGATCCGCATTTGAACAGTCTGGACTAGCAGACCACAGCTCTTCACCGGTGCCAAACCCAGAAAAAAACGCCACTCCTTAATGCCTTAAAGCTGGGAGTGAGAGGTTTCATGCCGTAACCACGGTCGTAGCCAGCCATCGAAGTGGGCTACTAGTGACAGTACACTGGGTTTACTGATGTCCTAAGAAGGGGCTTTGGTGATATCGAGGGTGGGTTCACAAGTAGGGTCCAGTTGGGGCACCGCAGTGGCCGGCGGACCCAGGGAGGCCACCATGAATAAAAAGTAATTGGTACGACAATTTCTAGTCAGGGAGGAGAAGGGTTGAACAATCGTGAGTGTTACATTCTCAGTCCTTGTTTTCAACAGTACAATAACGTATAAAACTAGGTAATATCTCTCGTCTGTCCATTTCCCTTTGAACATTCTTTTAAAGTTCTGACCAAACGTTTGTTTGACACAAAACCAATCGAATTCTTTTATTATCACAGTTCTAGAAGTATCTTCTCGATGTGCTCCACTCTGACTCGTTTCTAGAGATGTCCCCATCTTGACTGCAGAGCAATCTAGAAATCAGGACCAGTGGTTGACTCTGGCACCACTCTGGTGTGGGCGGACAAAGTTGATCCGCATTTGAACGGTCTGGACTAGCAGACCACAGCTCTTCACCGGTGCCAAACCCAGAAAAAACGCCACTCCTTAATGCCTTAAAGCTGGGAGTGAGAGGATTTCATGCCGTAATCACGGTTGGAGCCAACGATCAGCCATCGAAGTGGGCCACTAGTGACAGTACAACGGGTTTGTTGATGTCCAAAGAAGAGGCTTTGGTGATATCGAGGGTGGGTTCACAAGTAGGGTCCAGTTGGGGCACCGCAGCGGCAAACGGACCCAGGGAGGCCACCATGACTAAAAAGTAATTGGTACGACAATTTCTAGTCAGGGAGGAGAAGGATGGAAAAATCGTGAGTGTTACATTCTCAGTCATTGTATACAACAGTACAATAACGTACAAAACTAGGTAATATCTCTCGTCCGTCCATTTCCCTTCGAACATTCTTTTAAAGTTCTTACCAAACATTTGTTTGACCCAAAACAGATCGAATTCTTTTATTTCCACAGTTCTAGAAGTATCTTCTCGATGTGCTCCACTCTTAATCGTTTCTAGAGATGTCCACATCTTGACTGCAGAGCAACCTAGAAATCAGGACCAGTGGTTGACTCTGGCACCACTCTGGCGTGGACATGCAAAGTTGATCTAACGACCGCATTTGAATGGTCTGGATTAGCAGACCACAGCTCTTCACCGGTGCCAAACCCAGAAAAAAACGCCACTCCTTAATGCCTCAAGGCTGGGAGTGAGAGGATTTCATGCCGTAACCACGGTTGTAGCCAACGATCAGCCATCGAAGTGGGCCACCAGTGACAGTACAACGGGTTTGTTGATGTCCGAAGAAGGGGCTTTGGTGATATCGAGGGAGGGTTCACAAGTAGGGTCCAGTTGGGGCACCGCAGTGGCCGGCGGACCCAGGGAGGCCACCATGAATAAAAAGTCGTTGGTACGACGAGGACCAGTCAATGCGCCGCCCCTTATCACTTTGGTAGCGACCTTGGAGGAGCTCCTGAAACTGGAGCCTCGTAGAGGAGCCTCACAATTGAATAGGGCTTGGAAACACCTGTAGAACTGGGACGGAAGGAAGAAGTCAATCAGGAATCTAGTTGGACAAAAAAGAAATGCACAATATAAATAGTCATGTTGCTCCTCTCTATAATGAGCTTTGGGAGTAATGACACATAATGAGGACGGATTAAACCCTCACTCCTGGTTTCCTTGATGAAAGTTATGCTCTCAAACCTTTCTATATAACATAAATTGGATTTAGGACTTAAATCACATTAGGAATTCTACTAATTAGATAACCAATCACCATTATTGCAACTTAAGTCGGCTAAATATTTAATTTGTTCAGTCGATGAGCTGGGTTGCATGAGGCCCAGAGGGTATGTAATCACTTGTTTTTTAAATAAGCAAGATTAATCATTTAAATTGGGAATTATTTCAATGTGTGAAAGGTCAGGGCAACAGACCTAAATTCTGTTTTTATACATGTTCAAACAATCCTAATCCATGCGATGCGGTTTTGCATTTTAGGTTTGTTGGAAGACAGTTAACAAGTTTAAACTGAGATTAATTTACAAAACCCAAAACCAGTGACGTTAGCACGTTGTGTAATTCGTAAATAAAAACAGAATACAATGATTTGCAAATCCTTTTCAACTTATATTCAATTGAATAGACTGCAAAGACAAGATACTTAATGTTCCAACTTATTTTGCAAATAATCATTAACTTAGAATTTAATGGCAGCAACACATTGCAAAAAAGTTGACACAAGGGCATTTTTACCACTGTGTTACATGGCCTTTCCTTTTAACAACACTCAGTAAACATTTGGGAACCGAGGAGACACATTTTTTAAGCTTCTCAGGTAGAATTCTTTCCCATTCTTGCTTGATGTACAGCTTAAGTTGTTCAACAGTCCGGGGGTCTCCGTTGTGCTATTTTAGGCTTCATAATGCGCCACACATTTTCAACGGGAGACAGGTCTGGACTACAGGCAGGCCAGTCTAGTACCCGCACTCTTTTACTATGAAGCCATGCTGTTGTAACACGTCTTACTGAAATAAGCAGGGGTGTCCATGATAACGTTGCTTGGATGGCAACATATGTTGCTCCAAAACCTGTATGTACCTTTCAGCATTAATGGTGCCTTCACAGATGTGTAAGTTACCCATGTCTTGGACACTAATACACCCCCATACCATCACAGATGTTGGCTTTTCAACTTTGCGCCTATAACAATCCGGATGGTTCTTTTCCTCTTTGGTCCGGAGGACACGACGTCCACAGTTTGAAATGTGAACTCATCAGACCACAGAACACTTTTCCACTTTGCATCAGTCCATCTTCGATGAGCTCGGTCCCAGCGAAGCCGGCGGCGTTTCTGGGTGTTGTTGATACATGGCTTTCTCTGCACCTTTTGATGATATTACAGACCGTAGACGGTGAAATCCCTAAATTCCTTGCAATAGCTCGTTGAGAAATGTTGTTCTTAAACTGTTCGACAATTTGCTCACGCATTTGTTGACAAAGTGGTGACCCTCGCCCCCGTCCTTGTTTGCGAATGACTGAGCATTTCATGGAAGATGCCAATCATGGCACCCACCTGTTCCCAATTAGCCCGTTCACCTGTGGGATGTTCCAAATAAGTGTTTGACGAGCATTCCTCAATCTTTTTTCCCCCCACTTGTGCCAGCTTTTTTGAAACATGTTGCAGGCATGACATTCCAAATGAGCTAATATTTGCAAAAAATAGCTAAGTTAAGTATCTTGTCTTTGCAGTCTATTCAATTGAATATAAGTTGATAAGGATTTGCAAATCATTGTATTCTGTTTTTATTTCCCATTTACACAACGTGCCAACTTCACTGGTTTTGAGTTTTGTATGTCAATATATCTAATTAATATTATTTTTAATCAAACCATCAAAATATGGGTTTTGTGTGGCAATAACTTAGTTGCTTAAATGGACATTTGTATCATTCAAACTGAGTTGTGAATGATTCCACACCAAACATTTCCACAATAAGGAGTGTGCTCCCGTTACAAGAAAGTACGGCAATGACTTTCAAAGTGGAATAAATAATGAAATGGTCCATGGACAGATGATTGAATCCATAAAAGACACGTGGAAGCCTCGGCATTCTGATTCCATGCAGATCTTCCAGTTTTACACAAACATCTACACCGCCCTAATCCCAGGGTATTCTCAGCTCAAAGTCCAGGTATCCAGTCGGGCTGATGGACAGATAGGAAGATTCTGAATAATTGAGTACACCAGCAGCGGTTTGACGGCATAACAATTCATTGAGGGGTGCTTGGCTGTACTTTAAATTCCAGGCATTTCCAAAAAAAACATGTCCGTCGACGGAATAGACGCCGCATCGGAATAAGTAACGCTTTTGTATCCTCTTCTTCGAGCGCAGACTTTGATGACACCCTTGAGAAAACGTAGTATACTTAGTATACGCTATTATTTGTATGTATACTTATAGTCTACTACATTTTGTCATGAGTGCAAACTGTGATGCAACAGTACACCAACAAACAAAACAACATGGGAAAGCCACAGGCTGTTAGATGTACAACCCTTGGTAAAAAATAAAATAAAAAAATAAAAAAATGGAATCACCAGACTTGGGAAATTAGTTAGTTTTGTAAAATAAAATGACAAAAACAACATTCTTTTAAGAAGAATTTAAACAAATCAAGAACATACATTGAGGTCGTCGGTAACAGTTCATTCTCAGATCAAGCATGGTGAAAACAAAGAATCACTCATTCTAAGAAATAAATATGCAATCACCCTGTAAATTGTCATTTCCACAGGTAAATATGTTCAATAGTCTGAAGTTAAAAAGGAGTGTTCACACTAGGGTTGTACGGTATACCGGTATTTGTATAGTACCGCGGTAGTAATGACTCATTCGGTACTATACCGCCTTTGAAAAGTACCGGACCGCCACCCCCCCTGTCGTCGTCCTCACATCGTGTCATTGCTGGTTTACGAGCAGAGGAGCATGTTCGGCAGCGCAAACACTCCGAGTACTTACCATTTAAGACCCCATTCCCCCTCCGCAACGCGACCTAGTACGCATGCGCGGAAAAAAATGTGCGCGTCATAGTCACCTCTGACCTGGAAGTGTATCCTTTTCGTATGCCATCCATCGACAGGATGTTTGGAGATCATTTTCAAAAATGTGCCGATATTATCGGCCGATAAATGCTTTAAAATGTAATATCGGAAATTATCGCTATCGGTTTCAAAAAGTACAATTTATGACTTTTTAAAACGCCGCCGTGTACACGGACGTAAGGAGAAGTACAGAGCGCCAATAAACCTTAAAGGCACTGCCAGTCACATGATATCTACGGCTTTTCACACACTAGTGAATGCCAAGCATACTTGGTCAATAGCCATACAGGTCACAATGAGGGTGGCCGTAATAACAACTTTAACACTGTTACAAATATGCGCCACACTGTGAACCTACGCCAAACAAGAATGCCAAACACATTTCGGGAGAACACCCGCACCGTAACACAACATAAACACGACAGAACAAATACCCAGAATCCCTTGCAGCACTAACTCTTCCGAGACGCTACAATATACACCCCCCGCTAGCCCCTGAGTTGATTTATTTTGGAAATCCTTGTTACATTGTTTAATGCATCCAGGGGGCGTCACAACAAAATTAGGCATAATAATGTGTTAATTCCACGACTGTATATATCGGTATTGGTTGATATCGGAATCGGTAATTAAGAGTTGGACAATATCGGATATCGGCAAAAAAGCCATTATCGGGCATCTCTAGTTCTTACTTATATCTGTCAGTCGACGAGCTATCGCCATCAATTCTGTATTTGGCTGTTAGAAAACTGGTAATTTTAGATCATGAACTTTGTTTTGATCAAATAACTACTGTATTGTCCGGACTATATAGTGCACCAGTATTTAAGCCGCACCCACCAAATTATAGAAGAAATACATAATATATGCGGCTTTTACACACACTCAAGTGAATGCACGCATACTTGGTCAACAGCCTTACAGGTCACACTGAGGGTGGCCGTATAAACAACTTTAACACTGTTTCAAATATGCGCCACACTGCGAACTCACGCCAAACAACAATGACAAACGGCATAGCTCGGTTGGTAGAGCGGCCGTGCCAGCAACTTGAGGATTGCAGGTTCGATTCCCGCTTCCGCCATCCTAGTCACTGCTGTTGTGTCCTTGAGCAAGACACTTTACCCACCTGCTCCCAGTGCCACCCACACTGGTTTAAATGTAACTTAGATATTGGGTTTCACTATGTAAAGCGCTTTGAGTCACTAGAGAAAAGCGCTATATAAATATAATTCACTTCAAAAACACATTTCGGGAGAACACCCGCACCGTAACACAACATAAACACGACAGAACAAATACCCAGAACCCCTTGCAGCACTAACTCTTCCGGGACGCTACAATATACACCCCCCCGCTACACCCTGAGTTGATTTATTTTGGAAATCCTTGTTACTTTGTTTAATGCATCCAGCGGGGCATCACAACAAAATTAGGCATAATAATGTGTTAATTCCACGACTGTATATATCGGTATCGGTTGATATCGGAATCGGTAATTAAGAGTTGGACAATATCGGATATCGGCAAAAAAGCCATTATCGGGCATCTCTAGTTCTTACTTATATCTGTCAGTAGACTAGCTATCGCCATCAATTCTGTATTTGGTTGCTAGAAAACTGGTAATTTTAGATCATAAACTTTGTTTTGATCAAATAACTACTGTATTGTTCGGACTATAGAGCACACCAGTATTTAAGCCGCACCCACCAAATTATAGAAGAAATACATAATATATGCGGCTTTTACACACACACACACAAGTGAATGCACGCATACTTGGTCAACAGCCTTACAGGTCACACTGAGGGTGGCCGTATAAACAACTTTAACACTGTTACAAATATGCGCCACACTGCGAACCCACGCCAAACAAGAATGACAAACTGCATAGCTCGGTTGGTAGAGCGGCCGTGCCAGCAACTTGAGGGTTGCAGGTTCGATTCCCGCTTCCGCCATCCTAGTCACTGCCGTTGTGTCCTTGGGCAAGACACTTTACCCACCTGCTCCCAGTGCCACCCACACTGGTTTAAATGTAACTTAGATATTGGGTTTCACTATGTAAAGCGCTTTGAGTCACTAGAGAAAAGCGCTATATAAATATAATTCACTTCACTTCACAAACACAATTCGGGAGAACACCCGCACCGTAACACAACATAAACACGACAGAACAAATACCCAGAATCCCTTGCAGCACTAACTGCATCCAGCGGGGCATCACGACAAAATTAGGCATAATAATGTGTTAATTCCACGACTGTTTATATCGGTATTGGTTGATATCGGAATCGGTAATTAAGAGTTGGACAATATCGGAATATCGGCAAAAAAAGCCATTATCGCACATCTCTAATGATAATGCATCTTGCCATAGAGTGAAATTGAAAAATGTCCATGAAGAAAGATAGAGGAGAATCAATACCCCGGCCTGCAAATAGGCCTGGCAAAGCTGATTTGGTAACCGCAATCAGAGAAAGTTGGAGCAAAATTGATGAAGAGTTCTGTCTGTCACTCGTTAAAGTCTGCAAGCTGTTATCAAAGCCAGAGGTGGTGCAACAAAGTACTCGGTGTTTGTTTTTAATAACACCATCATTTGTTTCTTAGAATTGCATGATTCCATACTTTTATTTCTCTGCTTGATATCAAAACGAAACTGTGACTGACTATCACAATTTGTAATCTTGGTGTGTTTTAGCAAGTCTTAAAACCAGAGAGTCGCCATTTGAAATGACTATAGATTTGTTTTATATCTGTTACCGGTACATGCTTTTTTTCTACACAATTGAACAACTTAATGATCGTCCTCCAAGTGTGGTGATTTCATAATTATGGCCAGGGATTGTAATCATACAAAACATTAAAAACAATACAATGGCAGAAGTCCAGCAAACAGACTTTATATGGAAGAAAACTCTTTTAAACCAACGCGGAAAGTGAAAGAATCATTATGATGTATTAAAAAAAAAAAATCAATTTGCCAGAGTTTCTCTTATTATGTTGACAATTGATACAATACAGTGTTTTTTGTTTGTTTGAGTACTCCATTTTACTACTAAATACAAGATATTTGATGTTCAAACTCATAAACTTTTTTTTTTTTCTGCAAATAATAATTAACTTAGAATTTCATGGCTGCAACACGTGACAAAGTAGTTGTTCAACAGTCCGGGGGTCTCCGTTGTGGTATTTTAGGCTTCATAATGCGCCACACATTTTCAATGGGAGATAGGTCTGGACTACAGACAGGCCAGTCTAGTACCCGCACTCTTTTACTATGAAGCCACGTTGATGTAACACGTGGCTTGGCATTGTCTTGCTGAAATAAGCAGGGGCGTCCATGGTAACGTTGCTTGGATGGCAACATATGTTGCTCCAAAACCTGTATGTACCTTTCAGCATTAATGGCGCCTTCACAGATGTGTAAGTTACCCATGTCTTGGGCACTAATACACCCCCATTACAGATGCTGGCTTTTCAACTTTGCGCCTATAACAATCCGGATGGTTCTTTTCCTCTTTGGTCCAGAGGACACGACGTCCACAGTTTCCAAAAACAATTTGAAATGTGGACTCGTCAGACCACAGAACACTTTTCCACTTTGTATCAGTCCATCTTTGATGAGCTCAGGCCCAGCGAAGCCGACGGCGTTTCTGGGTGTTGTTGATAAACTGTTTTCGCCTTGCATAGGAGAGTTTTAACTTGCACTTACAGATGTAGCGACCAACTGTAGTTACTGACAGTGGGTTTCTGAAGTGTTCCTGAGCTCATGTGGTGATATCCTTTACACACTGATGTCACTTGTTGATACAGTACAGCCTGAGGGATCGAAGGTCACGGGCTTAGCTGCTTACGTGCAGTGATTTCTTCACATTCTCTGAACCCTTTGATGATATTACGGACCGTGGATGGTGAAATCTAGGGCTGCAGCTAACGATTATTTTTCTATCGATTAATCTATAGATTATTTTTTCGATTTATCGGTTAATCTATAGATTTTTTTTTCGATTAATCTATAGATTATTTTTCCTTTTACCGATTTTTTTTTTTTTTTTCAAATGAAGAGGAAAAAATAAATGTAGGCCAGTTTTTTCAAAAGGCATGGCTTTTATTTACAAAAAAAAAAGTATGGCCACTCAGTCAACATTGACAACAACATGACAAAATATTCTGTAACAATGTAAACATTTAAAACTTTTAAACATTTAACAAAATTAAAAGTAGCTTATTTGCTTTTTAATGTGCAAATATAAAAGTAAACATCCAGTGCAAATCTTAATATTCTGGAATAGTATAAGCATTTCAAAAGTAAAAGTATTGCTTATTTTGCTTTAAAAAGGGCAAAAATAAAGATAAACATCCAATACAAAAAAGTGCAAAACGGAAATATTCTGTAACAAGTGTAAACATTTCAACAAAAGTAAAAGTATTGCTTATTTGCTAAAATGTGCAAAAATAAAGCTAAACATCCATCCATCCATCCATTTCCTACCGCTTATTCCCTTTGGGGTCGCGGGGGGCGCTGGAGCCTATCTCAGCTACAATCGGGCGGAAGATCCAATACAAAAAAGTGTACAGTGTAAACATTTCAACAAAAGTAAAAGTATTGCTTATTTTGCTTAATAACACAACAATGATAGTATGATTAAAGTGAAAGTTAATTGTTCGTTTGTACATAGTATATGTAACTGTTAATGTTGTAAAAGGTATTTTCACAACTAATTAACGTTAGCGTTTGTGACACGTCTTGTGCCGTGGGGTTCTTTCAGGACCGACAGACTGAACGCCAGACGGCTTTGCCAGGTTTACAATCTTTTAATTTTACACAAAGTCTTTTCTCTTCCAACTGCGCGGATCGCGCACCTGGGCACGATTGCGGCGTCGCTCCCGGCGCGCCCTGCCTCGCCGCTCGCTCGCCGCCGCCGCCTCTCCACAGCATTAAAGAGGAGCGCGTCTTTGTAAACACTGAACAGGCACGCCAAACGCGCCTCTCAGAGCGAAACGGTGCTTTAGTTTATGAATTTACAACGCAGATACAAATGACACATTCATGTTTTTGTGTAATAATGACAACGTATACGCACGCGGACGATTGACTTGTTGATGGTGATGGCAAGAACGCTGTCGGGGGTTTTCTTTTCAAATGTTCGTTCATAGCCGTTGTGCTGCTATGATAGGCCATTTCTGCTTGACACAGTGTGCATACAACAACATTATTAGGCCGTTTATTGAAATACTCCCACACTTTTGACGACTTTTGGCGTGCTTTTTTCCCCTCGCTCGCATCGTCTGCTTTGCGCTCCGCCATGACAGTAAAGTAGTGTGACGTAAATATGCGACGCGCCGACGCACAAAAACGGCGTCGACGTATTTACGTAACCGATGACGTCGACTACGTCGACGCGTCGTTTCAGCCTTAGTGAAATCCCTAAATTCCTTGCAATAGCTGGTTGAGAAAGGTTTTTCTTAAACTGTTCAACAATTTGCTCACGCATTTGTTGACAAAGTGGTGACCCTCGCCCCGTCCTTGTTTGTGAATGACTGAGCATTTCATGGAATCAACTTTTATACCCAATCATGGCACCCACCTGTTCCCAATTAGCCTGTTCACCTGTGGGATGTTCCAAATAAGTGTTTGATGAGCATTCCTCAACTTTATCAGTATTTATTGCCACCTTTCCCAACTTCTTTGTCACGTGTTGCTGGCATCAAATTCTAAAGTTAATGATTATTTGCAAAAAAAATAAAGTTTATGATTTTGAACATCAAATATGTTGTCTTTGTAGCATATTCAATTGAATATGGGTTGAAAAGGATTTGCAAATCATTGTATTCCATTTATATTTTCCAAGCCTTTAACTTGGTGCAACAAAGACAACCTCTTGTCTGTTCATTGGGAACTTAGGGAACGGAAAGTTTTTTGATAATTTACATACAATTTTTCTGACAAGTACTAATGTATACTTATGACCAGTGTTGGGACTAACGCGTTACAAAGTAACGCGTTACTGTAACGCCGTTAGTTTCGGCGGTAACTAGTAATCTAACGCGTTATTTTTTTATATTAAGTAACTCAGTTACCGTTACTACATGATGCGTTACTGCGTTATTTTACGTTATTTTTTATGTAGTATCGGCTAGAAACTGAGGATCTGATCGTGTTTTATGGCAGCGAAGCAGAGACGTGCTTCTGATTCTTCCTCTGCGCTCTCTGTGTGTGTGTGCGGGTGTGGGGAGGTGAGGGGAGGGGAGGGGAGGGGGGTGCGCAATAATAACCGTTGGCCAACAAAAAAGTAACCACAGAACACTATACGACTATACGGTATAGTGTTCTGTGGTTACTTTTTGGTTGGCCAAGCGGACGTGACGGCAGGCTGTCCTCACTCAGGTCCGCACGGACCTGGAGGGGCGTGCCTTAAGTCCGGCTGGAAATCGGGAGAAATTTGAGAGAATGGTTGTCCCGGGGAGAGGCAAGTATGAGATATTCTCCCTTCTTTTCTTTTGTCGAGCACAATTTAGTTAAATGTAAGTTGTGTCTTGGATCAAAGATCCCGTCTACTGCCCAAAACAACAATTCAAATCTGCCTGGTTAGGCTCTGTGTATGTCACGTGTGCCTTCCTTAGGTGAAGCCAGCTTTACAGCTATGTTGTTGATTGATTGATTGATTGAAACTTTTATTAGTATGTTGCACAGTACAGTACATATTCCGTACAATTGACCACTAAATGGTAACACCCCAGTAAGTTTTTCAACTTGCTTAAGTCGGGGTCCACTGATTCATGATACAGATATATACTATCAGATATATACTAACATCATAATACAGTCATCACACAAGATAATCATCAGGGTATATACATTGAATTATTTACAATCCGGGGTGTGGGATATGGAGGGAGGGGGGGGGGGGGGGGGGGTTAGGTGTGGTTGGTATCAACACTTCTGTCATCAACAATCAGCATCAACAATTGCATCATCAGAGAAATGGACATTGAAACAGTGTAGGACTGACTTGGTAGGATATGTACAGCAAGTAGTGGACACAGAGAGAGAGATCAGAAATTATAAGAAAAAATGTCTACATTTGATTATTTACAATCCGAAGAGGTATTATGTGGAAGGGAGGGTGTTAGTTTAAGGTTGTAGTTGCCTGGAGATGTTCTTTTAGTGCGGTTTTGAAGGAGGATAGAGATGCCCTTTATTTTACACCTGTTGGGAGTGCATTCCATATTGAAGTGGCATAGAAAGAGAATGAGTTAAGACCTTTGTTAGTTTGGAATCTGGGTTTAACGTGGTTAGTGTTAGTGTTATTATGCTGTTTGTTACTTATGTATGTTATGTTGCAGCTATTTAAAATAGTTTTGTCAATTTGTTCTGGCCTGAAATAAATTTGAAACATATCTTTGTCTTTGTGTGTTGTATGTAGAGCACATTGCTTAGCAGAGTTCAGTGATGCAAATGCATGTCAAGTTGATCAACAGATTGTATTATTCTCCAGTGCAATAACAGTACTGAAATGAAGGCTAAAAGGGCATTAATGGGAGCTTTAAAAACAAAAAGTAGAAGAAGTAACTAAATAGTTACTTTTCACAGTAACGCATTACTTTTTGGTGTAAGTAACTGAGTTAGTAACTGAGTTACTTTTGAAATAAAGTAACTAGTAACTGTAACTAGTTACTGGTTTTCAGTAACTAACCCAACACTGCTTATGACGTATTGAAATACGATATATAAGTATACACTGCATAGTCAATCCGAAAAATAATTGCATTTGTTTTCTATTGTTCAATCCATTTGCACGTCAGACGGAGCAATAGCACTTCAAATATTGATAACGGGTCTTTTTTTATTCATATCAAGACATCGAGAAGTGAGAAAAACAAAATCCTCAGCTCCGCCGTCTTGAAACAACATCTAAACCCTCTCCGATGTGGCGTTGGAGGGATGGATACAAAGCCTAAATTAATAGGCTGCGGGAAGTAAACAAAAGCCTGCTGTCTGTCAAAGAGCTGTAAACGAACACTTTGACAAGAAAACACAGCATGACGGAATGTACGAGCTTAAAAACATTTCTTCTCGACATGAATGGCAGCATATCTAAGCCCTGTGAAGAAGTATAATGCTATGTTGGAAAAAATCAATACTACGTCGTTATTCACCAGGCGGTTCTGGGTTGGAATCTTGGCCTGTTGTTCCCATGTTCTTCTTTCCGGGTTCCTCCCACAATCAGAAACCACGCACGGGTATTTAGATAACTCCTTCAGGAATAAATTGCCCAGAGGTGGATTCATTCTGAAGGGTTCTTGACAAGATCTAGATCGATCAGGGGTCCCCAAACTATGGCATCAATAATCTGACATCACATGGACATCCCAAGTAAAAAATTAAAATACAATTATATATATATATATATATACACATATATATCTATATACTGTACATAGCTATACATGTATACAAATATATACATACTGTATATACATATATACACACATACATATATACTGTATGTATGTATATATGTATATATTAGGGTTGTACGTAGGGGTGTAACGGTACACAAAAATTTCGGTTCGGTACGTACCTCGGTTTAGAGGTCACGGTTCGGTTCATTTTCGGTACAGTAAGAAAACAACAAAATATACATTTTTTGGTTATTTATTTACCAAATTTGTAAACAATGGCTTTATCCTTTTAACATTGGGAACACTATAATAATTCATACTTGCCAACCTTGAGACCTCCGATTTCGGGAGGTGGGGGTGGGGGGCGTGGTCGGGGGTGGGGCGGGGCGTGGTTAAGAGGGGAGGAGTATATTGACAGCTAGAATTCACCAAGTCAGGTATTTCATACGTTTTGTATATATATATATATATATATATATATATATATACATACATATACATATATCCTGAAAATATGTAAACAAAACAGTGTTTAGATAATTGATACTTCAAACTTGCATAAATAAATATTAAGGAATACAACATAACTTGGCTTCTGAGAGTTTCAAAATGTAATGAATAAAATGCTAAAGTTGTTGATAAACAAGCAATTATTTTAATAATTAAATATGGTCATTTTAAATGAATTATTATGATCATTTAAAATTAATTATTTCAAATATGTTTATTTTAATGTATAATTCTATGGCTGGATGTAATAAGGAGTCAGAAAAAATACAAATAAAAATAAAATTTTGATGTTTTTAGCAAAATATAGTAAACATTTATTTAGTTTTTTTTTTTTCTTCAACTAATAAATATATTTATTTTTAGGTAAGATAAACATAATAATACAATTTATCTCTAGTCTGGATGATTTACTTCTTGTCACCCTGTTGTCCTCCCGTCGTGAAAAAAGGCTGTCCTCACTCAGGTCCGCATGGAGCTGGAGGGGGCGTGGCCTCCAGCTCCGGCTGAAAATCGGGAGATTTTCGGGAGAATATTTGTCCCGGGAGGTTTTCGGGAGAGGCGCTGAATTTCGGGAGTCTCCCGGAAAATTCGGGAGGGTTGGCAAGTATGTAATAATTCTGCCCACGTTAATCAACATTAAACTGCCTCAAGTTGTTGCTCAGATTAAATAAAATGAAAAATTTTCTTCTACATATAAAACGTGCAACATTAAACAGTTTCAAGTCAACTCATCATGTTTAATTTATTACAGCATTTGGGAAGCCTGTAGTTGATTTATTATGTAAATGTTATATTTTTATCTACATGTGATAGCAGGGACCCTGCCATTCAAATCTAGGCTGCTGCATTACTAATGATTAATGTAACTATAGCTGAAAAAATTGTACAATAGCAATAGAAGAGAGCATTCATCCCTGAACACCATGGAGTTCATGTAGGCTTAATGATGCAGTTACATTATTATATCAACTATCAGAGACAGAAACTCTTCATTTAACATAATGTCCTTTTTTGCTGCTTCAACAAAGCTCAATCAACACAGAAAAAGGTCAAGTGAAATAACAGACAGACAGGGCTTTGCTGTCCGTAACACACACACACACACACCGCAAAATGAGCTAACGTTATGCTAAAAGCGAATTAGCTTTCACCTCAAGCCAGGACTGCGAGCGAACTGAGTTGCCTTTTATATTTCTAGAAGGTCAACGGCTCGTAGTGATGTTACTAGTAGTTGACTGGGAGGTGTTTATTATCATTTGGGGAGAGTCCGCTGCCTGATGATTACCTGCTAAACGCTAAGCTGTTGGCTGTTACCGCTCTGAATACGCACTGCTGATTGGCTGTTACCGCTCTGTTTGTAACCAATCAGATGGTTGTGTGGGTGGGACAGAGACAGAGGCTGAAGGAAGCGGAGGCGGTTACTTAATATGTTCGTGTAGAAACTCGTTTGGTACACCTCCGAACCGAAACCCCCGTACCGAAACGGTTCAATACAAATACACGTACCGTTACACCCCTAGTTGTACGGTATACCGGTATTAGTATAGTACCGCGATACTAATGAATCATATTCGGTACTATACCGCCTCTGAAAAGTACCGGTCCGCCATTGGTGGATCTAAACCTAATGATACCACTGCAATGATACCAAGTACAGTAGCGTATCCAGTCCATACTACTATGATTACGTCAATATTTTTTGGCATCACATCTTCTTTTGTTTTTTTATAATGTATATTATGTTTATAAACTCAGGAAATACATCCCTATACATGAGGACTTTGAATATGACCAATGTATGATCCTGGAACGACTTGGTATCGGATCGATACCCAAATTTGTGGTATCATCCAAAACTAATGTAAAGTATCAAAGAAGAGAAGAATAAGTGATTATTACATTTGAACAGAAGTGTAGATAGAACATGTTAAAAGATATTAACAGTAAATGAACAAGTACCGTATTTTTCGGAGTATAAGTCGCACCGGAGTATAAGTCGCACCTGCCGAAAATGCATAATAAAGAAGAAAAAAAAACATATATAAGTTGCACTGGAGCCTGGCCAAACTATAAAAAAAACTGCGACTTATAGTCCGAAAAATACGGTAGATTAATAATCCATTTTTTACCGCTTGTCCTTAATAAGTTTGACAAAATATTAGAATGATAAATGATACAATATGTTACTGCATACGTCAGCAGCTACATTAGTAGCCTTTGTTTGTTTACTTACTAATAATGTTCACTATTTTATTTAAGGACAAACTTGCAATAATAAACATATGTTTAATGTACCCTAAGATTTTTGGTTAAAATAAAGCCAATAATGCCATTTTTTGTGGTCCCTTTATTTAGAAAAGTATCGAAAAGTACCGAAAAGTATCGAAATAATTTTAGAATACTGGTGCCGGTACCAACATATTGCAAACCAGTAATTATAGTCTGCAAATTATGTGTTGTTGTTGTTGAGTGTCGGTGCTGTCTAGAGCTCGGCAGAGTAACCGTGTAATACTCTTCCATATCAGTAGGTGGCAGCCGGGAGCTAATTGCTTTGTAGATGTCGGAAACAGCGGGAGGCAGGGTGCAGGTAAAAAGGTGTCTAATGCTTAATCCAAAAATAAACAAAAGGTGAGTGAAAAGGTATTGAAGCTTAGGGAAGGCTATGCAGAACAAAACTAAAACCGAACTGGCTACAAAGTAAAGAAAAACAGAATGCTGGACGACAGCAAAGACTTACTGTGGAGCAAAGACGGCGTCCACAATGTCCATCCGAACATGACATGACAATCAACAATGTCCCCACAAAGAAGGATAAAAACAACTGAAACTACTCAGTGGCCTTGTCGTTAAAGTGTCCGCCCTGAGATCGGTTGGTTGTGAGTTCAAACCCCGGCCGAGTCATACCAAAGACTATAAAAATGGGACCCATTACCTCCCTGCTTGGCACTCAGCATCAAGGGTTGGAATTGGGGGTTAAATCACCAAAAATGATTCCCGGGCGCGGCCACCACTGCTGCTCACTGCTCCCCTCACCTCCCAGGGGGGTGAACAAGGGGATGGGTCAAATGCAGAGGACAAATTTCACCACACCTTTAGTGTGTGTGACAATCATTTAACTTAACTTTAAATATTGTTGATTGCTAAAACAAAGTAGATGCGGGAAATATCGCTCAAAGGAAGACATGAAACTGCTACAGGAAAATACCAAAAAAAGAGAAAAAGCCACCAAAATAGGAGCGCGAGACAAGAGCTAAAACACTACACACAGGAAAACAGCAAAAAACTAAAAATAAGTCAGGGCGTGATGTGACAGGTGGTGACAGTTCACCTACTTTGAGACAAGAGCTATAGTGATGCATGCTTGGTTATGGTTTAAAGTCATATCCAACAATTGCGACAACGACTTTTTACTGTCAACTGAGTTTGGTTTTTTTAATTATTTCTGCTGGTGGTGTGCCTCCGGATTTTTTCAACGCAAAAAATGTACCTTGGCTCAAAAAAGGTTGAAAAACACTGATATAGATAATACAAACCCCGTTTCCATATGAGTTGGGAAATTGTGTTAGATGTAAATATAAACGGAATACAATGATTTGCAAATCATTTTCAACCCATATTCAGTTGAATATGCTACAAAGACAACATATTTGATGTTCAAACTCAAACTTTTTTTTTTTTGTTGCAAATAATCATTAACTTTAGAATTTGATGCCAGCAACACGTGACAAAGAAGTTGGGAAAGGTGGCAATAAATACTGATAAAGTTGAGGAATGCTCATCAAACACTTATTTGGAACATCCCACAGGTGAACAGGCAAATTGGGAACAGGTGGGTGTAAAATTGGGTATAAAAGTAGATTCCATGAAATGCTCAGTCATCCACAAACAAGGATGGGGCAAGGGTCACCACTTTGTCAACAAATGCGTGAGCAAATTGTTGAACAGTTTAAGAAAAACCTTTCTCAACCAGCTATTGCAAGGAATTTAGGGATTTCACCATCTACGGTCCGTAATATCATCAAAGGGTTCAGAGAATCTGGAGAAATCACTGCAGGTAAGCAGCTAAGCCCGTGACCTTCGATCCCTCAGGCTGTACTGCATCAACAAGCGACATCAGTGTGTAAAAGATATCACTACATGGGCTCAGGAACACTTCAGAAACCCACTGTCAGTAACTACAGTTGGTCGCTACATCTGTAAGTGCAAGTTAAAACTCTCCTATGCAAGGCGAAAACCGTTTATCAACAACACCCAGAAACGCAGTCGGCTTCGCTTGGCTTGAGCTCATCTAAGATGGACTGATACAAAGTGGAAAAGTGTTCTGTGGTCTGACGAGTCCACATTTCAAATTGTTTTTGGAAACTGTGGACGTCCAAAGAGGAAAAGAACCATCCGGATTGTTATAGGCGCAAAGTTGAAAAGCCAGCATCTGTGATGGTATGGGGGTGTATTAGTGCCCAAGACATGGGTAACTTACACATCTGTGAAGGCGCCATTAATGCTGAAATGTACATACAGATTTTGGAGCAACATACTGTATGTTGCCATCTAAGCAACGTTACCATGGACACCCCTGCTTATTTCAGCAAGACAATGCCAAGCCACGTATTACATCAACGTGGCTTCATAGTAAAAGAGTGCGGGTACTAGACTGGCCTGCCTGTAGTCCAGACCTGTCTCCCATTGAAAATGTGTCCGCATTATGAAGCCTAAAATACCACAACGGAGACCCCCGGACTGTTGAACAACTTAAGCTGTACATCAAGCAAGAATGGGAAATAATTTCACCTGAGAAGCTTAAAAATGTGTCTCCTCAGTTACCAAACGTTTATTGAGTGTTGTTAAAAGGAAAGACCATGTAACACCGTGGTGAACATGCCCTTTCCCAACTACTTTGGCATGTATTGCAGCCATGAAATTCTAAGTTAATTATTATTTGCAAAAAAAAAATTAAGTTTATGAGTTTGAACATCAAATATCTTGTTTTTGTAGTGCATTCAACTGAATATGGGTTGAACAGGTTTTGCAAATCATTGAATTCCGTTTATATTTACATCTAACACAATTTCACAACTCATATGGAAACGGGGTTTGTAGATTGTTTACACAACCCAAGGAACTTCTCTGAAGTCACATGATTTGACTGTAAAGTCAGGGTTTATGTGGTCATAGCCGGAGGTGAGAGACTTCACTCCCAATGCAACGAGTCCGTCAATAACCTGCGGGTCGTCCAACAATACACATCAGCAACGTCTCTCCTTAGCTGTCCAAACACCCTGACGGCAGCTCAGTAGACGGTGGAAGACAACCGACAAAGACATGAAAAGGTGGTTTGAGGTATTCCAACCCACAGAAAGGGCAAGGTCAAGCAAACAGGGGGGAAGACTTCTGACAGAAAAATAGATAAATCATGGCATAGAGATGGAAAGAGCAGGTTGTACTGACAAGGTACTTTCGGATGGTACTTAGTAATATTGTCCTGATACCAATGTTTTAGTATCGGTACCAAAATTCCTCTAGCTTCTTTAACGATATTCAGCAAGAATTTTGCTGTGGCTTTACGAAGCTCTGATGTCATTGTATTCCTTAAACTCTTAAATATTAAGTGTTCAAGTGAGATTTGAGGTATTTATCAATCGATCAAACTTTATTTGCATCGCACTTTTCATACATATAGTGCTAGAATAATTGTTTCTAAATGATCACAATAACTTTGTATTACATTGAGTTCCTGACAAAAGCTACCAAGAGTAAGGCTCCTAAAACTCCACTGTGTAAGGGGGAAGCAAGATGAAGGTGTTCCTGTTTTCTCTCATGTATGGTAATCAACAGAAAGATATTGTTCTAACCCAAGGACTTCAAAGCGGAGAGAACCAAGGATCTGCCCAATTTCCAGACGAACTCTTTTTGAAGTATTTTACGACCTCTTCTTTTGAACTATTCTGTAACCAGAGGCAACGCTGTTTACGACCCACTTCCCTCTGGAAGTGGAAGCGGTGGTCGGAGAAAGTCAAATGAAGGAGGAATGCAATCTTTTGGCAGAGCCTGCTGGAGACTGTACAAGAGTACAGTGTGTCCAGGCGTTTCTCCTCAATTGAGTCCAAATTGAATTCTGTCTCTGTTTAATTCTTTGCCTCTTGTCTTGTTTTATAGTCATCAGTGTTTCAACCTAACATATAGTGTAAAGTGCTTTACATTTTTTTAAAAACCCTTCCGCCCTCATTGCATAATCGCAAGTGGAACCATATATCTAAATATATTAGTAAAATACAAAAGCTACCAAGAGTAAGGCTCGTAAAACTCCACTGTGTAGGGGGGAAGCAAGATGAAGGTGTTCCTGTTTTCTCTCATGTATGGTAATCAACAGAAATATATTGTTCTAACCCAAGGACTTCAAAGCGGAGAGAACCAAGGATCTGCCCAATTTCCAGACAAACTCTTTTTGAAGTATTTTACGAACTCTCTTTGAACTATTTTAAGGCACTCTTTTTGAACAATTTTACGACCTCTTCTTTTGAACTATTCTGTAACCAAAGGCAACGCTGTTTACGACCCACTTCCCTCTGGAAGTGGAAGCGGTGGTCGGAGAAAGTCAAATAGAACGTGCTGGAGACTGTACAAGAGTACCGTGTGTCTAAATTGAATTCTGTCTCTGTTTAATTCTTTGCCTCTTGTCTTGTTTAATAGATGTCATCAGTGTTTGAACCTGACATATAGTGTAAAGTGCTTTACATTTAAAAAAAAACAACTTCCGCCCTCATTGCATAATCGCAAGTGGAAACATACATCTAAATATATTAGTAAAATACCATTAAAAAATGCATAAATATTACATAAATATAAAGTTAAAAACTAAATCAGATTAATTAGATTGGTATGTGGTTGGGTTGTCCCGATACCAATATTTTAGCACCGGTACCAAAATGTATTTTGATACTTTTCGGTACTTTTCTAAATAAAGGGGACCACAAAAATGGCATTATTGGCTTTATTTTTACAAAAAATCTTAGGGTACATTAAACATATGTTTATTATTGCAAGTTTGTCCTTAAATAAAATAGTGAACATACTAGACAACTTGTCTTTTAGTAGTAAGTAAGCAAACAAATACTCCTAATTTAGTCTATATAATGACATAGTGTCATTTTCCATTCTATTATTTTGTCAACATTATGAGGGACAAGCTGTAAAAATTCGTTATTAATCGAGTTGTTCATTTACTGTTAATATCTGCTTACTTTCTCTTTCAACATGTTCTATCTACACTTCTGCTAAAATGTAATAATCATTTATTCTTCTGTTGTGTGTATACTTTACATTAGTTTTGGATGATACAACAAATTTAGGTATCGATCCGATACCAAGTCGTTACAGGATCATACACTGGTCATATTCAAAGTCCTCCTGTGTCCTAGGACGTAGTTTACTGAGTTTATAAACATAATATGAAAAAAAAAAAAAGAAAAAAAAAAATAAACTTTTTTTTTTTTTGGTAGTGTCGACTAGATACGCTATTGTACTTGGTATCATTACAGTGGATGTGAGGTGTAGATCCACCCATGGCGTTTGTTTACATTCAGGGTGCTGGCTTGCTGTTATTGTGTGTAGTGAAGCATGTTTAGCTATTCCTCGTCCTGCACGGATGATACTTGTAAGAAACGTACTTTATTCGTCGTCATGGAGGCGAGGATTAGTGATTTGGAAGTAGCTAAAAACTGCCGATTGCGAAAGGACGTTCGCGGCTAGCTACCCATGTCTTAAAGCACCTCTTCCTGAGGGCGTTTCAGTGTTATAACTTCACCTTTATCGTTAGTTTTTAAGCCAAAATGCGTCCGTTCTCCCTTTTCTGTAAGTACTCGGTGATTGTGCGCTGCCGAACATGCTCCTATGCTCGCAAAAAACCAGCAATGTCACGACGTGACGACGCACCGTCATGTACTTTTCAAACGGAGTATAGTACCGTTTTTGATTCATTATTACCGCGATACTATTCCAGTACCGGTATACGGTACAACCCTAGTACTTAGTGATATGTGGTCTATAATCATCACTTCACACTTTAAAGAATGCATCAGCCTTAGAATGTGATTCTGCACAAAAAACTTCATCGGGAAAACATTCATTTAGTTTCCGTCCACAAAGACCAAAGTTGCTATTTCAGACTGCTTAGTGGTTTTCATATGGAACGCTCCAGTAAATAATTGCTTTTGGGAACAAATCGTCCAGTCGTTTAGACCATGGGTGTCAAACTCTGGCCCGCGGGCCAAATTTCACTTGGCCCTTGAGGCGATATCAAATTAACACTAGAGCTGGCCCGCCGATTATATTCAAGCGGCGGTGACGCGGTAACACTGCATTCACCGCGACTTCTCATACTTGCCAACCCTCTCGGGAGACTCCCAATCTTCAGAGCCCCTCCCAAATATCGTCACGTCTGCTTTTCATCCAGTCCAACTAGTGCTGGCCCAGTCAAATAATATGTGCGGCTTCTGCATGCACACACAAGTGAATGCAACTCATACTTGATCGACAGCGATACAAGTTACACTGAGGGTGGCCATATAAACAACTTTAACATTGTTAGAAATATGCGCCACACTGTGAACCCACACCAAACAAGAATGACAAACACATTTCGGGAGAACGTCCGCACCGTAACACAACATAAACACAACAGAACAAATACCCAGAATCCTTTGCAGCACTAACTCTTCCGGGACGCTACAAGGTGTGTGTGGAGGGGGGGGGGGGTTTGGTGGTAGCGGGGGTGTATTTTGTAGCGTCCCGGAAGAGTTAGTACTGCAAAGGGTTCTGGGTATTTGCTCTGTTGTGTTACGGTGCGGATGTTCTCCCAAAATGTGTTTGTTATTCTTGTTTGGTGTGGATTCACAGTGTGGCGTATATTTCTAACAGAGTTAAAGTTGTTTATACGGGCACCCTCAGTGCGACCTGTATCGCTGTTGATTAAGTGTGCGTTGCATTGACGTATGTGTGCGTACAGAAGCCGCACCTGTCTTGTGTCTGGGCCGGCACAATGTCAGAATGGATGAAAAGCGGACGTTAAAGGCAATGCCTTTAAGGCACGCACCCAAGATTGTGGACTACAAGATATAATGACTGATGAACACCTTCGTTCGATAATGAAGGTTGCCTCAGCTCAAAGCCTGAACCCCGACATTAATGAACCAGCATCCAAGAAAAGATGCCAGGTATCTGGCTTGGGCACATCAGATTAGATCAGTGTGTTGCAAAATGAGCAGTTTAAAGTCCTGAATGGTTGGTTTATTCATTGTTATTTTATTTTCAAAAAAGTTATTGTTGATATTCACCTCAGCAGGCTGCAAATAGAAAAGAGGCATTATATATTTTTTTAAATTGCATTTGATATGCCATTGATATTTTTTAATTATTATTATTATTATTATTTGGAACTCGATTTTGCATGTCACTATAAAGTTATATAAGCCTTGCTTGTTCAAAATTCAATGCAAAACTATTAAAAGGTTAATTTGTTCAACCTTGGTCCGCGGCTTTGTTCAGTTTTAAATTTTGGCCCACTCTGTATTTGAGTTTGACACCCCCAGGTTTAGACGTTGACAATCCCTTGTTTAAATTATTTAAACTAAGCGGTTGGATGCTTTGTTTATGGTAATGACGATAGGTATCGGATGATTATTGATATATTATTCCATAAGGTGTGATGCATCCTGAAAATCAAATAAGGTAATAAATAAGATCTGAGCACCCCAGCCATGAAATGACTAATGTCCCATACAGAATAACAATGATCCGATTACAGAACCTCGGTATCCTCTGTCACGATCAAAATGCAATGCATGCGTTAGGTTCTGTTCCCGTAAATGTGGTTAGCAGAAGAGTTTTGTGTTTCATTGCAGATCGGCTGCTTGTCAAACAGCATTTCAACATCCTGGAAGCTGGTCAGTTGAGGAAGAGGACGCTGATGTGTTTGAATGTGCAGTTCGTAGTGTATTCTAGGGTTGTCCCGATCCCGTATCGGTATTCTGATATCGGATGATCCGATCCGCTAAAAAAAAAGAAGTATGGGACAATATATAAGGTTTTACTACTTACGTATAAAATACTACACGGTCTAGCTCCGTCCTATCTTGTCGATTGCATTGTACCATATGTCCCGGCAAGAAATCTGCGTTCAAAGAACTCTGGCTTATTAGTGATTCCCAGAGCCCAAAAAAAGTCTGCGGGCTATAGAGCGTTTTCTATTGGGGCTCCAGTACTATGGAATGCCCTCCCGGTAACAGTTAGAGATGCTACTTCAGTAGAAGCATTTAAGTCCCATCTTAAAACTCATTTGTATACTCTAGCCTTTAAATAGACCCCCTTTTAGACCAGTTGATCTGCCGTTTCTTTTCTTCTCTGCCCCCCTCTCCCTTGTGGAGGGGGGGGGGGGGGGGGGGGGGAAGAGGTCTGGTAGCCATGGATGAAGTGCTGGCTGTCCAGAGTCGGGACCCGGGGTGGACCGCTCGCCTGTGCATCGGTTGGGAAGTTCTCTGCGCTGCTGACCCGTCTCCGCTCCGGATGGTGTCCTGCTGGCCCCACTATGGACTGGACTCTCACTATTATGTTAGATCAACTATGGACTGGACTTTCACTATTATGCTAGATCCACTATGGACTGAACTTTCACACTATTATGTTAGATCCACTATGGACTGGACTTTCACAATATTATGTTGGATCCACTATGGACTGGACTTTCACTATTATGTTAGATCCACTATGGACTGGACTTTCAATATTATTTTAGATCCACTATGGACTGGACTTTCACTATTATGTTAGATCCACTATGGACTGGACTTTCACAATATTATGTTGGATCCACTATGGACTGGACTTTCAATATTATTTTAGATCCACTATGGACTGGACTCTCACTGTTATGCTGGATCCACTATGGACTGGACTCTCTCTATTATGTTAGATCCACTATGGACTGGACTCTCACAATATTATGTTAGATCCACTATGGACTGGACTTTCACTATTATGTTAGATCCACTATGGACCGGACTCTCACACTATTATGTTAGATCCACTATGGACTGGACTTTCACTATAATGTTAGATCCACTATGGACTGTCCATCCATCCATTTTCTACCGCTTATTCCCTTTAGGGTCGCGGGGGGCGCTGGAGCCTATCTCAGCTACAATCGGGCGGAAGGCGGGGTACACCCTGGACAAGTCGCCATCTCATCGCAGGGCCAACACAGATAGACAGACAACATTCACACTCACATCCACACACTAGGGCCAATTTAGTGTTGCCAATCAACTTATCCCCAGGTGCATGTCTTTGGAAGTGGGAGGAAGCCGGAGTACCCGGAGGGAACCCACGCAGTCACGGGGAGGACATGCAAACTCCACACAGAAAGATCCCGAGCCCGGGATTGAACCCAAGACTACTCAGGACCTTCGTATGTTAGATCCACTATGGACTGGACTTTCACAATATTATGTTGGATCCACTATGGACTGGACTTTCAATATTATTTTAGATCCACTATGGACTGGACTCTCACTGTTATGCTAAATCCACTATGGACTGGACTCTCTCTATTATGTTGGATCCACTATGGACTGGACTTTCACAATATTATGTTAGATCCACTATGGACTGGACTTTCAATATTATGTTAGATCCACTATGGACTGGACTCTCACTGTTATGCTAGATCCACTATGGACTGGACTCTCTCTATTATGTTAGATCCACTATGGACTGGACTCTCACTATTATGTTGGATCCACTATGTACTGGACTCTCACACTATTATGTTAGGTCCACTATGGACTGGACTCTCACTATTATGTTAGATCCACTAAGGACTGGACTTTCACAATATTATGTTAGATCCACCATGGACTGGACTCTCACACTATTATGTTAGATCCACTATGGACTGGACTTTCACAATATTATGTTAGATCCACTATGGACTGGGCTCTCACTATTATGTTAGATCCACTACGGACTAGACTCTCACTATTATGTTGGATCCACTATGGACTGGACTTTCACAATATTATGTTAGATCCACTATGGACTGGACTTTCAATATCATGTTAGATCCACTATGAACTGGACTTTCAATATTATGTTAGATCCACTATGGACTGGACTCTCACTGTTATGCTAGATCCACTATGGACTGGACTTTCACACTATTATGTTAGATCCACTATGGACTGGACTTTCACAATATTATGTTAGATCCATTATGGACTGGACTCTCACTATTATGTTAGATCCACTATGGACTGGACTCTCACACTATTATGTTAGATCCACTATGGACTGGACTCTCACTATTATGTTAGATCCACTATGGACTGGACTCTCACTATTATGTCAGATCCACTATGGACTGGACTCTCACTATTATGTTAGATCCACTATGGACTGGACTTTCACACTATTATGTTAGATCCACTATGGACTGGACTTTCACAATATTATGTTGGATCCACTATGGACTGGACTTTCACTATTATGTTAGATCCACTATGGACTGGACTTTCACACTATTATGTTAGATCCACTATGGACTGGACTCTCACTATTATGTTGGATCCACTATGGACTGGACTTTCACTATTATGTTAGATCCACTATGGACTGGACTTTCACACTATTATGTTAGATCCACTATGGACTGGACTTTCACAATATTATGTTGGATCCACTATGGACTGGACTTTCAATATTATTTTAGATCCACTATGGACTGGACTTTCACTATTATGTTAGATCCACTATGGACTGGACTTTCACACTATTATGTTAGATCCACTATGGACTGGACTTTCACAATATTATGTTGGATCCACTATGGACTGGACTTTCAATATTATTTTAGATCCACTATGGACTGGACTCTCACTGTTATGCTAGATCCACTATCGACTGGACTCTCACTGTTATGCTAGATCCACTATGGACTGGACTTTCACAATATTATGTTGGATCCACTATGGACTGGACTTTCAATATTATTTTAGATCCACTATGGACTGGAACTCTCACTGTTATGCTAGATCCACTATCGACTGAACTCTCACTGTTATGCTAGATCCACTATGGACTGGACTCTCTCTATTATGTTAGATCCACTATGGACTGGACTCTCACAATATTATGTTAGATCCACTATGGACTGGACTTTCACTATTATGTTAGATCCACTATGGACCGGACTCTCACACTATTATGTAAGATCCACTATGGACTGGACTTTCACTATAATGTTAGATCCACTATGGACTGGACTTTCACTATTATGTTAGATCCACTATGGACTGGACTTTCACAATATTATGTTAGATCCACTATGGACTGGACTTTCAATATTATGTTAGATCCACTATGGACTGGACTTTCACAATATTATGTTAGATCCACTATGGACTGGACTCTCTCTATTATGTTAGATCCACTAAGGACTGGACTTTCACAATATTATGTTAGATCCACCATGGACTGGACTCTCACACTATTATGTTAGATCCACTATGGACTGGACTTTCACAATATTATGTTAGATCCACAATGGACTGGGCTCTCACTATTATGTTAGATCCACTACAGACTAGACTATCACTATTATGTTGGATCCACTATGGACTGGACTTTCACAAAATTATGTTAGATCCACTATGGACTGGACTTTCAATATTATGTTAGATCCACCATGGACTGGACTCTCACACTATTATGTTAGATCCACTATGGACTGGACTTTCACAATATTATGTTAGATCCACTATGGACTGGGCTCTCACTATTATGTTAGATCCACTACGGACTAGACTCTCACTATTATGTTGGATCCACTATGGACTGGACTTTCACTATTATGCTAGATCCACTATGGACTGGACTCTCTCTATTATGTTAGATCCACTAAGGACTGGACTTTCACAATATTATGTTAGATCCACCATGGACTGGACTCTCACACTATTATGTTAGATCCACTATGGACTGGACTTTCACAATATTATGTTAGATCCACTATGGACTGGACTTTCAATATTATGTTAGATCCACCATGGACTGGACTCTCACTATTATGCTAGATCCACTATGGACTGGACTCTCTCTATTATGTTAGATCCACTAAGGACTGGACTTTCACAATATTATGTTAGATCCACCATGGACTGGACTCTCTCTATTATGTTAGATCCACTATGGACTGGACTTTCACAATATTATGTTAGATCCACTATGGACTGGACTTTCAATATTATGTTAGATCCACCATGGACTGGACTCTCACACTATTATGTTAGATCCACTATGGACTGGACTTTCACAATATTATGTTAGATCCACTATGGACTGGGCTCTCACTATTATGTTAGATCCACTACGGACTAGACTCTCACTATTATGTTGGATCCACTATGGACTGGACTTTCACAATATTATGTTAGATCCACTATGGACTGGACTTTCAATATTATGTTAGATCCACTATGGACTGGACTTTCAATATTATGTTAGATACACTATGGACTGGACTCTCACTGTTATGCTAGATCCACTATGGACTGGACTTTCACACTATTATGTTAGATCCACTATGGACTGGACTTTCACAATATTATGTTAGATCCACTATGGACTGGACTCTCACTATTATGTTAGATCCACTATGGACTGGACTCTCACACTATTATGTTAGATCCACTATGGACTGGACTCTCACACTATTATGTTAGATCCACTATGGACTGGACTCTCACTATTATGTTAGATCCACTATGGACTGGACTCTCACTATTATGTCAGATCCACTATGGACTGGACTCTCACTATTATGTTAGATCCACTATGGACTGGACTTTCACACTATTATGTTAGATCCACTATGGAATGGACTTTCACAATATTATGTTAGATCCACTATGGACTGGACTCTCACTATTATGTCAGATCCACTATGGACTGGACTCTCACTATTATGTTAGATCCACTATGGACTGGACTTTCACACTATTATGTTAGATCCACTATGGACTGGACTTTCACAATATTATGTTAGATCCACTATGGACTGGACTTTCACAATATTATGTTGGATCCACTATGGACTGGACTTTCAATATTATGTTAGATACACTATGGACTGGACTCTCACTGTTATGCTAGATCCACTATGGACTGGACTTTCACACTATTATGTTAGATCCACTATGGACTGGACTTTCACAATATTATGTTAGATCCACTATGGACTGGACTCTCACTGTTATGCTAGATCCACTATGGACTGGACTCTCTCTATTATGTTAGATCCACTATGGACTGGACTCTCACAATATTATGTTAGACCCACTATGGACTGGACTTTCACTATTATGTTAGATCCACTATGGACCGGACTCTCACACTATTATGTTAGATCCACTATGGACTGGACTTTCACTATAATGTTAGATCCACTATGGACTGGACTTTTACTATTATGTTAGATCCACTATGGACTGGACTTTTACAATATTATGTTAGATCCACTATGGACTGGACTTTCAATATTATGTTAGATCCACTATGGACTGGACTCTCACTGTTATGCTAGATCCACTATGGACTGGACTCTCTCTATTATGTTATATCCACTGAGGACTGGACTTTCACAATATTATGTTAGATCCACCATGGACTGGACTCTCACACTATTATGTTAGATCCACTATGGACTGGACTTTCACAATATTATGTTAGATCCACTATGGACTGGGCTCTCACTAATATGTTAGATCCACTACGGACTAGACTCTCACTATTATGTTGGATCCACTATGGACTGGACTTTCACAATATTATGTTAGATCCACTATGGACTGGACTTTCAATATTATGTTAGATCCACTATGGACTGGACTTTCAATATTATGTTAGATACACTATGGACTGGACTCTCACTGTTATGCTAGATCCACTATGGACTGGACTTTCACACTATTATGTTAGATCCACTATGGACTGGACTTTCACAATATTATGTTAGATCCACTATGGACTGGACTGTCACTATTATGTTAGATCCACTATGGACTGGACTCTCACACTATTATGTTAGATCCACTATGGACTGAACTCTCACACTATTATGTTAGATCCACTATGGACTGGACTCTCACTATTATGTTAGATCCACTATGGACTGGACTCTCACTATTATGTCAGATCCACTATGGACTGGACTCTCACTATTAGTCAAGTCACCAGCCTTGGCGTCACTATAGACAGCGATTTTAAACTTGACAAACAAGTCAATGGCGTTTTAAAATCGTGTTTTTATCATCTTCGTCTTTTAGCAAAGGTAAAACCGTTTTTATCTTTTAACCTTTTTGAACAAGTCGTGCATGCTTTTATTTCAAGTCGCCTGGACTACTGCAATGCACTTTATGCTGGCATTAGCCAAAAAGCTCTCTCCCGGTTGCAGTTAGTCCAGAATGCGGCAGCACGACTTTTAACAGGGGCCAGGAGACGCCAGCATATAACCCCAATCCTTGAGAGTTTGCACTGGCTCCCTGTTCATTTTAGAATTGATTTTAAAACCTTGCTGTTTGTTTTTAAAGCTCTACATGGACTGGCACCTCAGTATATCTCGGACCTCATCCAAACTTACAATCCTGCGCGCGCTCTGAGGTCCGAGAGCCAGCTCCAGCTCGTGGTGTCCAAGACGAGACTTAAAACCAGGGGAGACAGGGCCTTCTCTGTGGTCGGCCCTAAGCTCTGGAACACTCTGCCCCTCCATGTTCGAACTGCTCCCACAGTGGAGTGTTTTAAGTCTCGTCTTAAGACCCACTTTTATTCTCTGGCTTTTAACACTACGTGAGTTGTGTGGTCCTCTGTTGTCCTCTGTGTTTTTAAAATTTTGCTTTTGCTTTCTATTTACTGTTTTAATTGGTTTTACCCTTTGAAATGGTTTTTAATCACATTTATTTTATATTGTTTTTAATTGTGTTTAATATTGTTGTGCAGCACTTTGGAAACATTTTGTTGTTTAAATGTGCTATATAAATAAAGTGGATTGGATTGGATTGATTATTATGTTAGATCCACTATGGACTGGACTTTCACACTATTATGTTAGATCCACTATGGACTGGACTTTCACAATATTATGTTGGATCCACTATGGACTGGACTTTCACTATTATGTTAGATCCACTATGGACTGGACTTTCACACTATTATGTTAGATCCACTATGGACTGGACTCTCACTATTATGTTGGATCCACTATGGACTGGACGTTCACAATATTATGTTGGATCCACTATGGACTGGACTTTCAATATTATTTTAGATCCACTATGGACTGGACTTTCACTATTATGTTAGATCCACTATGGACTGGACTTTCACACTATTATGTTAGATCCACTATGGACTGGACTTTCACAATATTATGTTGGATCCACTATGGACTGGACTTTCAATATTATTTTAGATCCACTATGGACTGGACTCTCACTGTTATGCTAGATCCACTATGGACTGGACTCTCACTGTTATGCTAGATCCACTATGGACTGGACTCTCTCTATTATGTTAGATCCACTATGGACTGGACTCTCACAATATTATGTTAGATCCACTATGGACTGGACTTTCACTATAATGTTAGATCCACTATGGACTGGACTTTCACTATTATGTTAGATCCACTATGGACTGGACTTTCACAATATTATGTTAGATCCACTATGGACTGGACTTTCAATATTATGTTAGATCCACTATGGACTGGACTCTCACTGTTATGCTAGATCCACTATGGACTGGACTCTCTCTATTATGTTAGATCCACTAAGGACTGGACTTTCACAATATTATGTTAGATCCACCATGGACTGGACTCTCACACTATTATGTTAGATCCACTATGGACTGGACTTTCACAATATTATGTTAGATCCACTATGGACTGGGCTCTCACTATTATGTTAGATCCACTACGGACTAGACTCTCACTATTATGTTGGATCCATTATGGACTGGACTTTCACAATATTATGTTAGATCCACTATGGACTGGACTTTCACACTATTATGTTAGATCCACTATGGACTGGACTTTCACAATATTATGTTGGATCCACTATGGACTGGACTTTCACTATTATGTTAGATCCACTATGGACTGGACTTTCACACTATTATGTTAGATCCACTATGGACTGGACTCTCACTATTATGTTGGATCCACTATGGACTGGACGTTCACAATATTATGTTGGATCCACTATGGACTGGACTTTCAATATTATTTTAGATCCACTATGGACTGGACTTTCACTATTATGTTAGATCCACTATGGACTGGACTTTCACACTATTATGTTAGATCCACTATGGACTGGACTTTCACAATATTATGTTGGATCCACTATGGACTGGACTTTCAATATTATTTTAGATCCACTATGGACTGGACTCTCACTGTTATGCTAGATCCACTATGGACTGGACTCTCACTGTTATGCTAGATCCACTATGGACTGGACTCTCTCTATTATGTTAGATCCACTATGGACTGGACTCTCACAATATTATGTTAGATCCACTATGGACTGGACTTTCACTATAATGTTAGATCCACTATGGACTGGACTTTCACTATTATGTTAGATCCACTATGGACTGGACTTTCACAATATTATGTTAGATCCACTATGGACTGGACTTTCAATATTATGTTAGATCCACTATGGACTGGACTCTCACTGTTATGCTAGATCCACTATGGACTGGACTCTCTCTATTATGTTAGATCCACTAAGGACTGGACTTTCACAATATTATGTTAGATCCACCATGGACTGGACTCTCACACTATTATGTTAGATCCACTATGGACTGGACTTTCACAATATTATGTTAGATCCACTATGGACTGGGCTCTCACTATAATGTTAGATCCACTACGGACTAGACTCTCACTATTATGTTGGATCCATTATGGACTGGACTTTCACAATATTATGTTAGATCCACTATGGACTGGACTTTCAATATTATGTTAGATCCACTATGGACTGGACTTTCAATATTAACTTAGATCCACTAAGGACTGGACTTTCACAATATTATGTTAGATCCACTATGGACTGGACTTTCACACTATTATGTTAGATCCACTATGGACTGGACTTTCACAATATTATGTTGGATCCACTATGGACTGGACTTTCACTATTATGTTAGATCCACTATGGACTGGACTTTCACACTATTATGTTAGATCCACTATGGACTGGACTCTCACTATTATGTTGGATCCACTATGGACTGGACTTTCACTATTATGTTGGATCCACTATGGACTGGAATTTCACACTATTATGTTAGATCCACTATGGACTGGACTTTCACAATATTATGTTTGATCCACTATGGACTGGACTTTCAATATTATTTTAGATCCACTATGGACTGGACTTTCACTATTATGTTAGATCCACTATGGACTGGACTTTCACACTATTATGTTAGATCCACTATGGACTGGACTTTCACAATATTATGTTGGATCCACTATGGACTGGACTTTCAATATTATTTTAGATCCACTATGGACTGGACTCTCACTGTTATGCTAGATCCACTATGGACTGGACTCTCACTGTTATGCTAGATCCACTATGGACTGGACTCTCTCTATTATGTTAGATCCACTATGGACTGGACTCTCACAATATTATGTTAGATCCACTATGGACTGGACTTTCACTATAATGTTAGATCCACTATGGACTGGACTTTCACTATTATGTTAGATCCACTATGGACTGGACTTTCACAATATTATGTTAGATCCACTATGGACTGGACTTTCAATATTATGTTAGATCCCCTATGGACTGGACTCTCACTGTTATGCTAGATCCACTATGGACTGGACTCTCTCTATTATGTTAGATCCACTAAGGACTGGACTTTCACAATATTATGTTAGATCCACCATGGACTGGACTCTCACACTATTATGTTAGATCCACTATGGACTGGACTTTCACAATATTATGTTAGATCCACTATGGACTGGGCTCTCACTATTATGTTAGATCCACTACGGACTAGACTCTCACTATTATGTTGGATCCATTATGGACTGGACTTTCACAATATTATGTTAGATCCACTATGGACTGGACTTTCAATATTATGTTAGATCCACTATGGACTGGACTTCCAATATTATCTTAGATCCACTAAGGACTGGACTTTCACAATATTATGTTAGATCCACTATGGACTGGACTTTCACAATATTATGTTGGATCCACTATGGACTGGACTTTCAATATTATTTTAGATCCACTATGGACTGGACTTTCACTATTATGTTAGATCCACTATGGACTGGACTTTCACACTATTATGTTAGATCCACTATGGACTGGACTTTCACAATATTATGTTGGATCCACTATGGACTGGACTTTCAATATTATTTTAGATCCACTATGGACTGGACTCTCACTGTTAAGCTAGATCTACTATGGACTGGACTCTCACTGTTATGCTAGATCCACTATGGACTGGACTCTCTCTATTATGTTAGATCCACTATGGACTGGACTCTCACAATATTATGTTAGATCCACTATGGACTGGACTTTCGCTATTATGTTAGATCCACTATGGACCGGACTCTCACACTATTATGTTAGATCCACTATGGACTGAACTTTCACTATAATGTTAGATCCACTATGGACTGGACTTTCACTATTATGTTAGATCCACTATGGACTGGACTTTCACAATATTATGTTAGATCCACTATGGACTGGACTTTGAATATTATGTTAGATCCACTATGGACTGGACTCTCACTATTATGCTAGATCCACTATGGACTGGACTCTCTCTATTATGTTAGATCCACTAAGGACTGGACTTTCACAATATTATGTTAGATCCCCCATGGACTGGACTCTCACACTATTATGTTAGATCCACTATGGACTGGACTTTCACAATATTATGTTAGATCCACAATGGACTGGGCTCTCACTATTATGTTTGATCCACTACGGACTAGACTCTCACTATTATGTTGGATCCACTATGGACTGGACTTTCACAATATTATGTTAGATCCACTATGGACTGGACTTTCAATATTATGTTAGATCCACTATGGACCGGACTCTCACACTATTATGTTAGATCCACTATGGACTGGACTTTCAATATTATGTTAGATCCACCATGGACTGGACTTTCAATATTATGTTAGATACACTATGGACTGGACTCTCACTGTTATGCTAGATCCACTATGGACTGGACTTTCACACTATTATGTTAGATCCACTATGGACTGGACTTTCACAATATTATGTTAGATCCACTATGGACTGGACTCTCACTATTATGTTAGATCCACTATGGACTGGAGTCTCACACTATTATGTTAGATCCACTATGGACTGGACTCTCGCACTATTATGTTAGATCCACTATGGACTGGACTCTCACTATTATGTTAGATCCACTATGGACTGGACTCTCACTATTATGTCAGATCCACTATGGACTGGACTCTCACTATTATGTTAGATCCACTATGGACTGGACTCTCACTATTATGTCAGATCCACTATGGACTGGACTCTCACTATTATGTCAGATCCACTATGGACTGGACTCTCACTATTATGTTAGATCCACTATGGACTGGACTTTCACACAATTATGTTTGATCCACTATGGACTGGACTTTCACACTATTATGTTAGATCCACTATGGACTGGACTTTCACAATATTATGTTAGATCCACTATGGACTGGACTTTCACAATATTATGTTGGATCCACTATGGACTGGACTTTCAATATTATGTTAGATACACTATGGACTGGACTCTCACTGTTATGCTAGATCCACTATGGACTGGACTTTCACACTATTATGTTAGATCCACTATGGACTGGACTTTCACAATATTATGTTAGATCCACTATGGACTGGACTCTCACTATTATGTCAGATCCACTATGGACTGGACTCTCACTATTATGTTAGATCCACTATGGACTGGACTTTCAATATTATGTTAGATACACTATGGACTGGACTCTCACTGTTATGCTAGATCCACTATGGACTGGACTTTCACACTATTATGTTAGATCCACTATGGACTGGACTTTCACAATATTATGTTAGATCCACTATGGACTGGACTCTCACACTATTATGTTAAATCCACTATGGACTGGACTCTCACTATTATGTTAGATCCACTATGGACTGGACTCTCACTATTATGTCAGATCCACTATGGACTGGACTCACACTATTATGTTAGATCCACTATGGACTGGACTTTCACACTATTATGTTAGATCCACTATGGACTGAACTTTCACAATATTATGTTGGATCCACTATGGACTGGACTTTCACTATTATGTTAGATCCAATATGGACTGGACTTTCACACTATTATGTTAGATCCACTATGGACTGGACTCTCACTATTATGTTGGATCCACTATGGACTGGACTTTCACTATTATGTTAGATCCACTATGGACTGGAATTTCACACTATTATGTTAGATCCACTATGGACTGGACTTTCACAATATTATGTTGGATCCACTATGGACTGGACTTTCAATATTATTTTAGATCCACTATGGACTGGACTTTCACTATTATGTTAGATCCACTATGGACTGGACTTTCACACTATTATGTTAGATCCACTATGGACTGGACTTTCACAATATTATGTTGGATCCACTATGGACTGGACTTTCAATATTATTTTAGATCCACTATGGACTGGACTCTCACTGTTATGCTAGATCCACTATGGACTGGACTCTCACTGTTATGCTAGATCCACTATGGACTGGACTCTCTCTATTATGTTAGATCCACTATGGACTGGACTCTCACAATATTATGTTAGATCCACTATGGACTGGACTTTCACTATTATGTTAGATCCACTATGGACCGGACTCTCACACTATTATGTTAGATCCACTATGGACTGGACTTTCACTATAATGTTAGATCCACTATGGACTGGACTTTCACTATTATGTTAGATCCACTATGGACTGGACTTTCACAATATTATGTTAGATCCACTATGGACTGGACTTTCAATATTATGTTAGATCCACTATGGACTGGACTCTCACTGTTATGCTAGATCCACTATGGACTGGACTCTCTCTATTATGTTAGATCCACTAAGGACTGGACTTTCACAATATTATGTTAGATCCACCATGGACTGGACTCTCACACTATTATGTTAGATCCACTATGGACTGGACTTTCACAATATTATGTTGGATCCACTATGGACTGGGCTCTCACTATTATGTTAGATCCACTACGGACTAGACTCTCACTATTATGTTGGATCCATTATGGACTGGACTTTCAATATTATGTTAGATCCACTATGGACTGGACTTTCAATATTATCTTATATCCACTATGGACTGGACTTTCACAATATTATGTTGGATCCACTATGGACTGGACTTTCAATATTATTTTAGATCCACTATGGACTGGACTTTCACTATTATGTTAGATCCACTATGGACTGGACTTTCACACTATTATGTTAGATCCACTATGGACTGGACTTTCACAATATTATGTTGGATCCACTATGGACTGGACTTTCAATATTATTTTAGATCCACTATGGACTGGACTCTCACTGTTAAGCTAGATCCACTATGGACTGGACTCTCACTGTTATGCTGGATCCACTATGGACTGGACTCTCTCTATTATGTTAGATCCACTATGGACTGGACTCTCACAATATTATGTTAGATCCACTATGGACTGGACTTTCACTATTATGTTAGATCCACTATGGACCGGAATCTCACACTATTATGTTAGATCCACTATGGACTATACTCTCACTATTATGTTAGCTCCACTATGGACTGAACTCTCACTATTATGTTAGATCCACTATAGACCGGACTCTCACTATTATGTTAAATCCACTATAGACCGGACTCTCACACTATTATGTTAGATCCACTATGGACTGGACTCTCACTATTATGTTAGATCCACTATGGACTGGACTCTCACTAATATGTTAGATCCACTTTGGTCTGGACTCTCACTATTATGTTAGATCCACTATGGACTGGACTCTCACTATTATGTTAGATCCACTATAGACCGGACTCTCACTATTATGTTAGATCCACTATAGACCGGACTCTCACACTATTATGTTAGATCCACTATGGACTGGACTCTCACTATTATGTTAGATCCACTATGGACTGGACTCTCACTATTATGTTAGATCCACTATGGACTGGACTCTCACTATTATGTTGGATCCACTATGGACTGGACTCTCACTATTATGTTAGATCCACTATGGACTGGACTCTCACTATTATGTTAGATCCACCATGGACTGGACTCTCACTATTATGTTAAATCCACTATGGACTGGACTCTCACTATTATGTTAAATCCACTATGGACTGGACTCTCACTATTATGTTAGATCCACTATGGACTGGACCCTCACACTATCATGTTAGATCCACTATGGATTGAACTCTCACACTATTATGTTAGATCCACTATGGACTGGACTCTCACTATTATGTTAGATCCACTATAGACCGGACTCTCACTATTATGTTGGATCCACTATGGACTGGACTCTCACTATTATGTTAGATCCACTATAGACCGGACTCTCACTATTATGTTAAATCCACTATAGACCGGACTCTCACACTATTATGTTAGATCCACTATGGACTGGACTCTCACTATTATGTTAGATCCACTATGGACTGGACTCTCACTATTATGTTAGATCCACTATGGTCTGGACTCTCACTATTATGTTATATCCACTATGGACTAGACTCTCACTATTATGTTAGATCCACTATGGACTGGACTCTCACTATTATGTTAGATCCACTATGGACTGGACTCTCACACTATTATGTTAGATCCACTATGGACTGGACTCTCACACTATTATGTTATATCCACTATGGACTGGACTCTCACTATTATGTTAAATCCACTATGGACTGGACTCTCACACTATTATGTTAGATCCACTATGGACTGGACTCTCACTATTATGTTAGATCCACTATGGACTGGACTCTCACACTATTATGTTAGATCCACTATGGACTGGACTCTCACACTATTATGTTAGATCCACTATGGACTGGACCCTCACACTATCATGTTAGATCCACTATGGTCTGGACTCTCACTATTATGTTAGATCCACTATGGACTGGACTCTCACTATTATGTTAGATCCACTATGGACTGGACTCTCACACTATTATGTTAGATCCACTATGGACTGGACTCTCACACTATTATGTTAGATCCACTATGGACTGGACTCTCACTATTATGTTAGATCCACTATGGACTGGACTCTCACTATTATGTTAGATCCACTATAGACTGGACTCTCACACTATTTTGTTAGATCCACTATGGACTGGACTTTCACAATATTATGTTAGATCCACTATGGACTGGACTCTCACTGTTATGTTAGATCCACTATGGACTGGACTCTATTTATTATGTTAGATCCACTATGGACTGGACTCTCACTATTATGTTAGATCCACTACGGACTAGACTCTCACTATTATGTTGGATCCATTATGGACTGGACTTTCAATATTATGTTAGATCCACTATGGACTGGACTTTCAATATTATCTTATATCCACTATGGACTGGACTTTCACAATATTATGTTGGATCCACTATGGACTGGACTTTCAATATTATTTTAGATCCACTATGGACTGGACTTTCACTATTATGTTAGATCCACTATGGACTGGACTTTCACACTATTATGTTAGATCCACTATGGACTGGACTTTCACAATATTATGTTGGATCCACTATGGACTGGACTTTCAATATTATTTTAGATCCACTATGGACTGGACTCTCACTGTTAAGCTAGATCCACTATGGACTGGACTCTCACTGTTATGCTGGATCCACTATGGACTGGACTCTCTCTATTATGTTAGATCCACTATGGACTGGACTCTCACAATATTATGTTAGATCCACTATGGACTGGACTTTCACTATTATGTTAGATCCACTATGGACCGGAATCTCACACTATTATGTTAGATCCACTATGGACTATACTCTCACTATTATGTTAGCTCCACTATGGACTGGACTCTCACTATTATGTTAGATCCACTATAGACCGGACTCTCACTATTATGTTAAATCCACTATGGACCGGACTCTCACACTATTATGTTAGATCCACTATGGACTGGACTCTCACTATTATGTTAGATCCACTATGGACTGGACTCTCACTAATATGTTAGATCCACTTTGGTCTGGACTCTCACTATTATGTTAGATCCACTATAGACCGGACTCTCACTATTATGTTGGATCCACTATGGACTGGACTCTCACTATTATGTTAGATCCACTATAGACCGGACTCTCACTATTATGTTAAATCCACTATAGACCGGACTCTCACACTATTATGTTAGATCCACTATGGACTGGACTCTCACTATTATGTTAGATCCACTATGGACTGGACTCTCACTATTATGTTAGATCCACTATGGTCTGGACTCTCACTATTATGTTATATCCACTATGGACTAGACTCTCACTATTATGTTAGATCCACTATGGACTGGACTCTCACTATTATGTTAGATCCACTATGGACTGGACTCTCACACTATTATGTTAGATCCACTATGGACTGGACTCTCACACTATTATGTTATATCCACTATGGACTGGACTCTCACTATTATGTTAAATCCACTATGGACTGGACTCTCACACTATTATGTTAGATCCACTATGGACTGGACTCTCACTATTATGTTAGATCCACTATGGACTGGACTCTCACACTATTATGTTAGATCCACTATGGACTGGACTCTCACACTATTATGTTAGATCCACTATGGACTGGACCCTCACACTATCATGTTAGATCCACTATGGTCTGGACTCTCACTATTATGTTAGATCCACTATGGACTGGACTCTCACTATTATGTTAGATCCACTATGGACTGGACTCTCACACTATTATGTTAGATCCACTATGGACTGGACTCTCACACTATTATGTTAGATCCACTATGGACTGGACTCTCACTATTATGTTAGATCCACTATGGACTGGACTCTCACTATTATGTTAGATCCACTATAGACTGGACTCTCACACTATTTTGTTAGATCCACTATGGACTGGACTTTCACAATATTATGTTAGATCCACTATGGACTGGACTCTCACTGTTATGTTAGATCCACTATGGACTGGACTCTATTTATTATGTTAGATCCACTATGGACTGGACTCTCACTATTATGTTAGATCCACTACGGACTAGACTCTCACTATTATGTTGGATCCATTATGGACTGGACTTTCAATATTATGTTAGATCCACTATGGACTGGACTTTCAATATTATCTTATATCCACTATGGACTGGACTTTCACAATATTATGTTGGATCCACTATGGACTGGACTTTCAATATTATTTTAGATCCACTATGGACTGGACTTTCACTATTATGTTAGATCCACTATGGACTGGACTTTCACACTATTATGTTAGATCCACTATGGACTGGACTTTCACAATATTATGTTGGATCCACTATGGACTGGACTTTCAATATTATTTTAGATCCACTATGGACTGGACTCTCACTGTTAAGCTAGATCCACTATGGACTGGACTCTCACTGTTATGCTGGATCCACTATGGACTGGACTCTCTCTATTATGTTAGATCCACTATGGACTGGACTCTCACAATATTATGTTAGATCCACTATGGACTGGACTTTCACTATTATGTTAGATCCACTATGGACCGGAATCTCACACTATTATGTTAGATCCACTATGGACTATACTCTCACTATTATGTTAGCTCCACTATGGACTGGACTCTCACTATTATGTTAGATCCACTATAGACCGGACTCTCACTATTATGTTAAATCCACTATGGACCGGACTCTCACACTATTATGTTAGATCCACTATGGACTGGACTCTCACTATTATGTTAGATCCACTATGGACTGGACTCTCACTAATATGTTAGATCCACTTTGGTCTGGACTCTCACTATTATGTTAGATCCACTATGGACTGGACTCTCACTATTATGTTAGATCCACTATAGACCGGACTCTCACTATTATGTTAGATCCACTATAGACCGGACTCTCACACTATTATGTTAGATCCACTATGGACTGGACTCTCACTATTATGTTAGATCCACTATGGACTGGACTCTCACTATTATGTTAGATCCACTATGGACTGGACTCTCACTATTATGTTGGATCCACTATGGACTGGACTCTCACTATTATGTTAGATCCACTATGGACTGGACTCTCACTATTATGTTAGATCCACCATGGACTGGACTCTCACTATTATGTTAAATCCACTATGGACTGGACTCTCACTATTATGTTAGATCCACTATGGACTGGACTCTCACTAATATGTTAGATCCACTTTGGTCTGGACTCTCACTATTATGTTAGATCCACTATGGACTGGACTCTCACTATTATGTTAGATCCACTATAGACCGGACTCTCACTATTATGTTAGATCCACTATAGACCGGACTCTCACACTATTATGTTAGATCCACTATGGACTGGACTCTCACTATTATGTTAGATCCACTATGGACTGGACTCTCACTATTATGTTAGATCCACTATGGACTGGACTCTCACTATTATGTTGGATCCACTATGGACTGGACTCTCACTATTATGTTAGATCCACTATGGACTGGACTCTCACTATTATGTTAGATCCACCATGGACTGGACTCTCACTATTATGTTAGATCCACTATGGACTGGACTCTCACACTATTATGTTAGATCCACTATGGACTGGACTCTCACACTATTATGTTATATCCACTATGGACTGGACTCTCACTATTATGTTAAATCCACTATGGACTGGACTCTCACACTATTATGTTAGATCCACTATGGACTGGACTCTCACTATTATGTTAGATCCACTATGGACTGGACTCTCACACTATTATGTTAGATCCACTATGGACTGGACTCTCACACTATTATGTTAGATCCACTATGGACTGGACCCTCACACTATCATGTTAGATCCACTATGGTCTGGACTCTCACTATTATGTTAGATCCACTATGGACTGGACTCTCACTATTATGTTAGATCCACTATGGACTGGACTCTCACACTATTATGTTAGATCCACTATGGACTGGACTCTCACACTATTATGTTAGATCCACTATGGACTGGACTCTCACTATTATGTTAGATCCACTATGGACTGGACTCTCACTATTATGTTAGATCCACTATAGACTGGACTCTCACACTATTTTGTTAGATCCACTATGGACTGGACTTTCACAATATTATGTTAGATCCACTATGGACTGGACTCTCACTGTTATGTTAGATCCACTATGGACTGGACTCTATTTATTATGTTAGATCCACTATGGACTGGACTCTCACTATTATGTTAGATCTACTATGGACTGGACTCTCACTATTATGTAGATCTACTATGGACTGGACTCTCACTATAATGTTAGATCCACTATGGACTGGACTCTCACTGTTATGTTAGATCCACTATGGACTGGACTCTCACACTATTATGTTAGATCCACTATGGACTGGACTCTCACACTATTATGTTAGATCCACTATGGACTGGACTCTCACTATTATGTTAGATCCACTATGGACTGGACTCTCACTATTATGTTAGATCCACTATAGACTGGACTCTCACACTATTTTGTTAGATCCACTATGGACTGGACTTTCACAATATTATGTTAGATCCACTATGGACTGGACTCTCACTGTTATGTTAGATCCACTATGGACTGGACTCTATTTATTATGTTAGATCCACTATGGACTGGACTCTCACTATTATGTTAGATCTACTATGGACTGGACTCTCACTATTATGTAGATCTACTATGGACTGGACTCTCACTATAATGTTAGATCCACTATGGACTGGACTCTCACTGTTATGTTAGATCCACTATGGACTGGACTCTCACACTATTATGTTAGATCCACTATGGACTGGACTCTCACTATTATGTTAGATCCACTATAGACCGGACTCTCACTATTATGTTGGATCCACTATGGACTGGACTCTCACTATTATGTTAGATCCACTATAGACCGGACTCTCACTATTATGTTAAATCCACTATAGACCGGACTCTCACACTATTATGTTAGATCCACTATGGACTGGACTCTCACTATTATGTTAGATCCACTATGGACTGGACTCTCACTATTATGTTAGATCCACTATGGTCTGGACTCTCACTATTATGTTAGATCCACTATGGACTAGACTCTCACTATTATGTTAGATCCACTATGGACTGGACTCTCACTATTATGTTAGATCCACTATGGACTGGACTCTCACACTATTATGTTAGATCCACTATGGACTGGACTCTCACACTACTATGTTAGATCCACTATGGACTGGACTCTCACTATTATGTTAAATCCACTATGGACTGGACTCTCACTATTATGTTAGATCCACTATGGACTGGACCCTCACACTATCATGTTAGATCCACTATGGTCTGGACTCTCACTATTATGTTAGATCCACTATGGACTGGACTCTCACTATTATGTTAGATCCACTATGGACTGGACTCTCACACTATTATGTTAGATCCACTATGGACTGGACTCTCACTATTATGTTAGATCCACTATGGACTGGACTCTCACTATTATGTTAGATGCACTATGGACTGGACTCTCACTATTATGTTAGATCCACTATGGACTGGACTCTCACACTATTTTGTTAGATCCACTATGGACTGGACTTTCACAATATTATGTTAGATCCACTATGGACTGGACTCTCACTATTATGTTAGATCCACTATGGACTGGACTCTCTTTATTATGTTAGATCCACTATGGACTGGACTCTCACTATTATGTTAGATCTACTATGGACTGGACTCTCACTATTATGTAGATCTACTATGGACTGGACTCTCACTATTATGTTAGATCCACTATGGACTGGACTCTCACTATTATGTTAGATCCACTATGGACTGGACTCTCACACTATTATGTTAGATCCACTATGGACTGGACTCTCACTATTATGTTAGATCCACTATGGACTGGACTCTCACTATTATGTTAGATCCACTATGGACTGGACTCTCACTATTATGTTAGATCCACTATGGACTGGACTGTCACTATTATGTTAAATCCACTATGGACTGGACTCTCACTATTATGTTAGATCCACTATGGACTGGACTCTCTTTATTATGTTAGATCCACTATGGACTGGACTCTCACTATTATGTTAGATCTACTATGGACTGGACTCTCACTATTATGTAGATCTACTATGGACTGGACTCTCACTATTATGTTAGATCCACTATGGACTGGACTCTCACTATTATGTTAGATCCACTATGGACTGGACTCTCACACTATTATGTTAGATCCACTATGGACTGGACTCTCACTATTATGTTAGATCCACTATGGACTGGACTCTCACTATTATGTTAGATCCACTATGGACTGGACTCTCACTATTATGTTAGATCCACTATGGACTGGACTCTCACTATTATGTTAAATCCACTATGGACTGGACTCTCACTATTATGTTAGATCCACTATGGACTGGACCCTCACACTATCATGTTAGATCCACTATGGTCTGGACTCTCACTATTATGTTAGATCCACTATGGACTGGACTCTCACTATTATGTTAGATCCACTATGGACTGGACTCTCACACTATTATGTTAGATCCACTATGGACTGGACTCTCACTATTATGTTAGATCCACTATGGACTAGACTCTCACTATTATGTTAGATCCACTATGGACTGGACTCTCTTTATTATGTTAGATCCACTATGGACTGGACTCTCACTATTATGTTAGATCTACTATGGACTGGACTCTCACTATTATGTAGATCTACTATGGACTGGACTCTCACTATTATGTTAGATCCACTATGGACTGGACTCTCACTATTATGTTAGCTCCACTATGGACTGGACTCTCACACTATTATGTTAGATCCACTATGGACTGGACTCTCACTATTATGTTAGATCCACTATGGACTGGACTCTCACTATTATGTTAGATCCACTATGGACTGGACTCTCACTATTATGTTAGATCCACTATGGACTGGACTCTCTTTATTATGTTAGATCCACTATGGACTGGACTCTCACTATTATGTTAGATCTACTATGGACTGGACTCTCACTATTATGTAGATCTACTATGGACTGGACTCTCACTATTATGTTAGATCCACTATGGACTGGACTCTCACTATTATGTTAGATCCACTATGGACTGGACTCTCACACTATTATGTTAGATCCACTATGGACTGGACTCTCACTATTATGTTAGATCCACTATGGACTGGACTCTCACTATTATGTTAGATCCACTATGGACTGGACTCTCACTATTATGTTAGATCCACTATGGACTGGACTCTCACTATTATGTTAAATCCACTATGGACTGGACTCTCACTATTATGTTAGATCCACTATGGACTGGACCCTCACACTATCATGTTAGATCCACTATGGTCTGGACTCTCACTATTATGTTAGATCCACTATGGACTGGACTCTCACTATTATGTTAGATCCACTATGGACTGGACTCTCACACTATTATGTTAGATCCACTATGGACTGGACTCTCACTATTATGTTAGATCCACTATGGACTGGACTCTCACTATTATGTTAGATCCACTATGGACTGGACTCTCACTATTATGTTAGATCCACTATGGACTGGACTCTCTTTATTATGTTAGATCCACTATGGACTGGATTCTCACTATTATGTTAGATCTACTATGGACTGGACTCTCACTATTATGTAGATCTACTATGGACTGGACTCTCACTATTATGTTAGATCCACTATGGACTGGACTCTCACTATTATGTTAGATCCACTATGGACTGGACTCTCACACTATTATGTTAGATCCACTATGGACTGGACTCTCACTATTATGTTAGATCCACTATGGACTGGACTCTCACTATTATGTTAGATCCACTATGGACTGGACTCTCACTATTATGTTAGATCCACTATGGACTGGACTCTCACACTATTTTGTTAGATCCACTATGGACTGGACTTTCACAATATTATGCTAGACCCACTCGACGTCCATTGCATTCCGTCTCCCCTAGAGGGGGTGGGGCGGGGGGGTCACCCACATCTGCGGTCCTTTCCAAGGTTTCTCATAGTCATTCACCTCGACGTCCCACTGTGTTGTGAGTTTTTCCTTGCCCTTATGTGGGCTCTGAACCGAGGATGTCGTTTTGGCTTGTGCAGCCCTTTGAGACACTTGTGATTTAGGGCTATATAAATAAACATTGGTTGACATTGATTGATTGATATTGTCTAACATCTACAACAGGGGTCGCCAACCCGATCGACCAGCCGTTTTTTTCGGAATCGCGAAAATATTAGAAAAAATAAATATGTATTAATATGACATCACCCGGAGAGTGACCAACACACCCGCCAACAGGCATGCAACGCGCATGGCATGACGTGCACAAAAATCGTCGAGCTGCAACAATGCATTAAGGCCGACTGTTGCAACAAAAATCGGACATTTTCGAGCATCCGACATCAAACAACTCTTCACTCTAGCTACCGAGCCAAATATTAGAGTCCGTGAACATTGTTTCAAAGTACGGACTTTGTGTTGGTCTATATCAGGGGTCGGCAACCTTTACCACTCAAAGAGCCATTTTGACCAGTTTCACAAATTAAAGAAAACAATGGGAGCCACAAAAATCTTTTGAAATTTAAAATGAAATAACACTGCATACAAAGTTGTTTTTTTTTGCTTTGTGCTATGTATAAACCAAGGGTCTCAGACACGAGACCCACACCTTAATATGAAAATTGAATGTTAGTGCGGCCTACGGGTTTTATATGAATGCCGCTTGACAGCGTCATACTTGTCAACCCTCCCGATTTTTCCGGCAGACTACGAATTTCAGGGCAACTATTCTCTCGAGCGTGCAGTGAAGATTTAGCATTTAGCGCCAACTACAACCAGCGTGCCAGCTCAGCCACACGTTGTATGGGACTTCTGCTTGCTCACGTAAGTGACAGCAAGTCATACTTGGTCAACAACCACACAGGTTACACTGACGGTGGCAGTATAAAAAACTTTAACACTCTTACTAATAATGCGCCACACTGTGAACCCACACCAAACAAGAATGACAAACACATTTCGGGAGATCATCTGCACCGTAACACAACAGAACAAATACCCAGAATCCCATGTAGCCCTAACTCTTCCGGGCTACATTATACACCCCCGCTACCAAACCCCGCCCACCTCAACCGACGCACGGAGGGGGGTGGGGTGGGGGTGGGGGGCTTGGTGTTAGCAGGGGTGTATAATGTAGCCCGGAAGAGTCAGGGCTGCATGGGATTCTGGGTATTTGTTCTGTTGTGTTTATAATGTGTTAAGGTGCAGATGTTCTCCCGAAATGTGTTTGTCATTCTTGTTTGGTTTTGGTTCAAAGTGTGGCGCATTATTAGTAAGAGTGTTAAAGTTGTTTTATATGGCCACCGTCAGTGTAATCTGTGTGGCTGTTGACTGAGTATGCCTTGCTGTCACGTACGTGTGCAAGTAGAAGATGCATACAACAAAAGGCTGGGCTGGCACGATGTTCGTACAGATTGTAGAGGGCGCTAAATGCTGTACCATCATGGCACGCCCTTATTATTATTGTTAGGGTGAAAATCGGAAAATATTAATCCCGGGAGTTTTCTGCGAGAGGCACTGAAATCCGGAAGTCTCCCGGGAAAATCGGGAGGGTTGGCAAGTATGCAGCTGAGCCGCATCAGAGTGATCAAAGAGCCGCATGCAGCTCCGGAGCCGCGGGTTGCCGACCCCTGGTCTATATATACAAAAGTAAACATTGACATGTGCAAAGGCAGTAATATACCTGTAGGTGTTTGGCCACCTGCCTTAACCCATATATGAACTTGAAGTGCCATCCCATTCCTAACCCATAGGGTTCAATATGATGTGGGTCCACCTTTTGCAGCTATTACAGCTTCAACTTTTCTGGGAATGGCTGTCCACAAGGTTGCGGAGTGTGTTTATAGGAATTTCCCACCATTCTTCCAAAAGCGCATTGGTGAGGTCACACACTGATGTTGGTGGAGAAGTATCCGTTCTAATTCATCCCAAAGGTGTTCTATCAGGTTCAGGTCAGGACTCTGTGCAGGCCAGTCAAGTTCATCCACACCAGACTCTTGTCATCCATGTCTTTATGGACCTTGCTTTGTGCACTGGTGCACAGTCATGTTGGAAGAGGAAGGGGCCCGCTCCACACTGTTCCCACAAAGTAGGGGAGCATGGAATTGTCCGAAAATGTTTTGGTATCCTGGAGCATTCAAAGTTCCTTTCACTGGAACTAAGGGGCCAAGCCCAACTCCTGAAACAACAACCCCAGAGAAGGACTTCCCCGTTTACCTTTATAACCCACCAGGTGAACAGCTGATTTTTCTCCAGACATAAGACAACCATGTGACTTGCATCCCATATGTGACCATAGGATGAACATTTAGAGTTCGAAGACAATAGTGGCCATAAACTGTTAGCGTCATTCCACACTACAAAATAATACAAGTAAATCCTGTGATTCCTGCTGATATCGTATTGGTCTCAGCCCCCACTCAAGGCTTCCAATATCGGTATAGGATCAGAAGCGATCGGGAGATGTATATCAAATTTATCCTATAAACGATCAATTTTTTTCCACCAAGTACCACCTAAGAAAACACCTGGCTCTCCAAGTGCCACCAACATCACAATACAGTAGCGTAGTAGGCGTAAGTATTCAATAAAAACAAACAGGGGTTTTATTTGACAAGTATTTTTGCAGAGGTAGACTTGCTGAGGACTAAGGTATTCCTTGCGTTGATGTGGTAATTTAACCTTGACGTGCCACAGGGAACAATTTCCCTTGTGGATCATTAAAGTTAGTCTAAAAGGGAACTCTTCCTGCAATGCGCAAACTACAAACCCCGTTTCCATATGAGTTGGGAAATTGTATTAGATGTAAATATAAACGGAATAAAATGATTTGCAAATCATTTTCAACCCATATTCAGTTGAATGCACTACAAAGACAACATATTTGATGTTCAATCTCAAATAATAATTAACTTAGAATTTCATGGCTGCAACACGTGCCAAAGTAGTTGGGAAAGGGCATGTTCACCACTGTGTTACATGGCCTTTCCTTTTAACAACACTCAGTAAACGTTTGGGAACTGAGGAGACACATTTTTGAAGCTTCTCAGGTGGAATTCTTTCCCATTCTTGCTTGATGTACAGCTTAAGTTGTTCAACAGTCCGGGGGTCTCCGTTGTGGTATTTTAGGCTTCATTATGCGCCACACATTTTCAATGGGAGACAGGTCTGGACTACAGGCAGGCCAGTCTAGTACCCGCACTCTTTTACTATGAAGCCACGTTGATGTAACACATGGCTTGGCATTGTCTTGCTGAAATAAGCAGGGGCGTCCATGGTAACGTTGCTTGGATGGCAACATATGTTGCTCCAAAACCTGTATGTACCTTTCAGCATTAATGGCGCCTTCACAGATGTGTAAGTTACCCATGTCTTGGGCACTAATACACCCCCATACCATCACACATGCTGGCTTTTCAATTTTGAGCCTATAACAATCCGGATGGTTCTTTTCCACGACGTCCACAGTTTCCAAAAACAATTTGAAATGTGGACTCGTCAGACCACAGAACACTTTTCCACTTTGCATCAGTCCATCTTAGATGAGCTCAGGCCCAGCGAAGCCGACGGCGTTTCTGGGTGTTGTTGATAAACGCTTTTCGCCTTACATAGGAGAGTTTTAACTTGCACTTACAGATGTAGCGACCAACTGTAGTTACTGACAGTGGGTTTCTGAAGTGTTCCTGAGCCCATGTGGTGATATCCTTTACACCCTGATGTCGCTTGTTGATGCAGTACAGCCTGAGGGATCGAAGGTCACGGGCTTAGCTGCTTACGTGCAGTGATTTCTCCAGATTCTCTGAACACTTTGATGATATTACGGACCGTAGATGGTAAAATCCCTAAATTCCTTGCAATAGCTGGTTGAGAAATGTTGTTCTTAAACTGTTCAACAATTTGCTCACGCATTTGTTGACAAAGTGGTGACCTTCGCCCCATCCTTGTTTGTGAATGACTGAGCATTTCATGGAATCTACTTTTATACCCAATCATGGCACCCACCTGTTCCCAATTTGCCTGTTCACCTGTGCGATGTTCCAAAGAAGTGTTTGATGAGCATTCCTCAACTTTATCAGTATTTATTGCCACCTTTCCCAACTTTTTTGTCACGTGTTGCTGGCATCAAATTCTAAAGTTAATGATTATTTGCAAAAAAAAATAAAAAATGTTTATCAGTTTGAACATCAAATATGTTGTCTTTGTAGCATATTCAACTGAATATGGGTTGAAAATGATTTGCAAATCATTGTATTCCGTCTATATTTACATCTAACACAATTTCCCAACTCATATGGAAACGGGGTTTGTATTAAATATAGACTGAAAGTACACACAAATGGTGGTACAAGTTAACATAACTCTTGCACTGTTTTGTCCTCCCCACAATGGTGAGGGCGATGGTTCCGCAAATCAGTCCGTCCATCTGTCAGTCATAACGAGCCAATTCCCAGCAATAAAACAGAAACATATTTAAACCTTGCCACCTGTCAGATTTTTGACGTACAACATATCCACTATTTATGAGACGGTTGCTGCATCTGGAACCAGGCAGCCGTGGAGAACGTATAGGCGCACCTGCTTAATTGGAGCCTCACATGCCGACGCCATCCCTACCTGACTTGCACGGTGCACCTCCTCAAGTCATTAACGACATTTTTGTAACTTTCGGGTGTCGAAAGCTAAATGTTCTTTCTCCCATCCCCACGAAGCCATCTTAATCCCGGCGTGCGCCAGATGGTTGTTATTGTGTACGAGGAGAGCGAAGATGAATCTGACAGACGGTGCTCTGATAACCTCGAGATTCTTCCAAATTGTGGGTCTGGGTGTGCAACACAGTGGGCTGTGGCTGTGTATGCGCCATGTTGCAGATGGGCAGACAGTTAATTAGGCATCAGTAATGTTACAGATGGCTAATATTCTCGCTTGAGGTTCTATCTCGGTCACGGTGTCCGCAACAAAAACCTGATGGCATCTTGGGTAACATGCAAAACAACATATATATATATATGTATATACAGTATATATATATGATTAGACAAACCCCGTTTCCATATGAGTTAGGAAATTGTGTTAGATGTAAATATAAACGGATTACAATGATTTGCAAATCATTTTCAATCCATATTCAGTTGAATATGCTACAAAGACAACATATGTGTGTAAAGGATATCACCACATGGGCTCGGGAACACTTCAGAAACCCACTGTCAGTAACTACAGTTGGTCGCTACATCTGTAAGTGCAAGTTAAAACTCTCCTATGCAAGGCGAAAACCGTTTATCAACAACACCCAGAAACGCCGTCGGCTTCGCTGGGCCTGAGCTCATCTAAGATGGACTGATACAAAGTGGAAAAGTGTTCTGTGGTCTGACGAGTCCACATTTCAAATTGTTTTTAGAAACTGTGGACGTCGTGTCCTCCGGACCAAAGAGGAAAAGAACCATCCGGATTGATATAGGCGCAAAGTTGAAAAGCCGGCATCTGTGATGGTATGGGGGTGTATTAGTGCCCAAGACATGGGTAACTTACACATCTGTGAAGGCGCCATTAATGCTGAAAGGTACATACAGGTCTTGGAGCAACATATGTTGCCATTCAAGCAACGTTTCCATGGACGCCCCTGCTTATTTCAGCAAGACAATGCCAAGCCACGTGTTACATCAACATGGCTTCATAGTAATAGAGTGCGGGTACTAAACTGGCCTGCCTGTAGTCCAGATCTGTCTCCCATTGAAAATGTGTGGCACATTATAAAGTCTAAAATGGTCAAACGTTTACGTACACTTGTAAAGAACATAATGTCATGGCTGTCTTGAGTTTCCAATCATTTTACAACTCTTATATTTTTGTGATAGAGTGATTGGAACACATATTATGGGTCTACTGAAAATGTGAGCAAATGTGCTGGGTCAAAAGTATACATACAGCAATGTAAATATTAGCTTACATGTCCCTTGGCAAGTTTCACTGCAATAAGGCGCTTTTGGTAGCCATCCACAAGATTCTGCTTGAATTTTTGACCACTCCTCTTGACAAAATTGGTGCAGTTCAGCTAAATTTGTTGGTTTTCTGACACAGACTTGTTTCTTCAGCATTGTCCACACGTTTAAGTCAGGGACTTTTGGAAGGCCATTCTAAAACCTTAATTCTCGCCTGATTCCTTTACCACTTTTGACGTGTGTTTGGGGTCATTGTCCTGTTGCGCCCAAGACCCAACCTCCGGGCTGATGATTTTAGGTTGTCCTGAAGAATTTGGAGGTAATCCTCCTTTTTCATTGTCCCATTTACTCTCTGTAAAGCACCAGTTCCATTGGCAGCAAAACAGGCCCGGAGCATAATACTACCACCACCATGCTTAGCGGTAGGCATGCTGTTCCTGGGATTAAAGGCCTCACCTTTTCTCCTCCAGACACTTTATAATAGAATATATCTTTATCATCATTGTGCATTGTACAACAAAATTGCAAGCAAAACTAATTTAGTGCAAATTCATAACACATAAAAACATAAGAACATAGATAAATACATAAAAATAGCAAGCACACAGCTCACATGCACAGTCATTATTGTCGTCTTGTGTTCAGCGACACTATTGCTCTCGGGTAAAAAGTGTTCTTAAGTCTGTCCTGAATTGCTGGGTTTTGTGGCAAAACAGCTCAAGTTTTGTTTCATCTGACCACAGAACTTTACTCCAGAACATACTTGCCAACCTTGAGACCTCCGATTTCGGGAGGGGGGGGCGGGGGCGTGGTTAAGAGGGGAGGAGTATATTGACAGCTAGAATTCACCAAGTCAAGTATTTCATACATATATATACATACATATACATATATATATATATATACATATACATATATATATATATATATATATATACATATACATATATATATATATATACATATACATATATATATATCCTGAAAATATGCAAACAAAACTGTGTTTGGATAATTGATACTTCAAACTTGCATAAATAAATATTAAGGAATATAACATAACTTGGCTTCTGAGAGCTTCAAAATGTAATGAATAAAATGCTAAAGTTGTTGATAAACAAGCAATTATTTTAATAATTAAATATGGTCATTTTAAATGAATTATTATGATCATTTAAAATTAATGATTTCAAATACGTTTATTTTAATGTATAATTCTATGGCTGGATGTAATAAGGAGTCAGAAAAAATACAAATAAAAATCCAATTAATTTTGATGTTTTTAGCAAAATATAGTAAACATGTATTTTTTTTTTTAATTAATAAATATATTTATTTTTAGGTAAGATAAACATAATAATACAATTTATCTCTAGTCTGGATGATTTAGTTCTTGTCACCCTGTTGTCCTCCCGTCATGAAAAAAGGCTGTCCTCACTCAGGTCCGCATGGAGCTGGAGGGGGCGTGGCCTCCAGCTCCGGCTGAAAATCGGGAGATTTTCGGGAGAATATTTGTCCCGGGAGGTTTTCGGGAGAGGCGCGCTGAATTTCGGGAGTCTCCCGGAAAATTCGGGAGGGTTGGCAAGTATGCTCCAGAAGGTCTTATCTTGGTCCATGTGATGTCAGATGAAACAAAAATTGAGCTGTTTGGCCACAATACCCAGCAATATGTTTGGAGGAGAAAAGGTGAGGCCTTTAATCCCAGGAACAGCATTCCTACCGCTAAGCATGGTGGTGGTAGTATTATGCTCTGGGCCTGTTTTGCTGCCAATGGAACTGGTGCTTTACAAAGAGGAAAAAGGAGGATTACCTCCCAAATTCTTCCGGACAACCTAAAATCATCAGCCCGGAGGTTGGGTCTTGGGCGCAGTTGGGTGTTCCAACAGGACGATGACCCCCAAACACACGTCAAAAGTGGTAAAGGAATGGCTAAATCAGGCTAGAATGAAGGTTTTAGAATGGCCTTCCCAAAGTGTGTGGACAATGCTGAAGAAATAAGCTGAACAGCACTAATTTTGTCAAGAGGAGTGGTCAAAAATTCAAGCAGAAGCTTGTGGATGGCTACCAAAAGCGCCTTATTGCAGTGAAACTTGCCAAGGGACATGTAAGCAAATATTAACAATGTATACTTTTGTGACCAACAAGTATGTGCTCCAATAACTCTATCACAAAAAAATAAGAGTTGTAGAAATGATTGGAAACTCAAGACCAGGACTTTATATAGCAAACAAACCCATACATTCTGAGCGTACGCTCCTGATGGTCTCTTCGGGTCTCTTGACTGTGGACGCCACCGATGGATGATGAGAGAACCGCCCGCCAGCTGGTCCGTGTATCTGTACAGCATTTTTAGTCTTCAACTCGCCTCAACTCACAATTTCCATAGTAACGGGCTGGGAGGAATTGAAGACTGAAAATGACATACAGGACATTGGAGGTGTCCTGTCAGGTCTTCACATGTTCATAATCACTTCCTCCGAGGTCATATTTGTGTGCTGGACAAGCGTTTGTAGAGAGGAACAATCCGGAATTTCACATCCCCGGTTTACAATGCATGAAACAAAAAAAGTCAAAGTGGAATAAGTCAATTCGAGTAAATGCACCTGTAAAATTGATTAGACCGCGGGTTGTTAGTGTCTCCTTAGACCTCTTTCAGAGATGCGTGAAAATGGAAAAAATATATTTTCTGTTTGAATATATTTTCTGTAGGAGGACAAACATGACACAAACATCTCTAATTGTTAGAAATCCCACTGTTTATGTTAAACATGCTTCACTGATGAGAGTATTTGGCCATCACAGTTTTGTCCTACTAATTTCAGCGGTCCTTGAACTCATCGTAGTTTGTTTACATGTACAACTTTCTCCGACGCTGCCACAGAAAGACGTGTTTTATGCCACTCCTTTGTCTCCTTTTTTCCACCAAAGGTTTTATACTGTGCGTGAATGCACAAAGGTGAGCTTTGTTGATGTTATTGATCTATTGGAGTGTTAATCAGGCATATATGTTACACATGCTTCACTGATGAGAGTATTTGTCCTACTAATTTAGGCGATCCTTGAACTCATCGTTGTCTGTTTACACACGCAACTTTCTCCGACGCTGCCACAAAAAGACATGTTTCATGCCACTCCTTCTTTGTCTCATTTTGTCCACCAAATGTTTTGTACTGTGCGTGAATGCACAAAAGCGAGCTTTTATTGATTTGCCGGAGTGCTTATCAGGCATTTTTGGTCAATCCGTGATAGGAGATAGGATAGGAACAGGATAGATAGGAACACTCCGCAATTTCACATCTCTGGTTTACAATGCATGAAACAAAAAAAGTCACAGTGGAATAAGTCAATTCGAGTAAATGCACCTGTAAAATTGATTAGACCGCGGGTTGTTAGTGTCTCCCTAGACCTCTTTCAGAGATATGTGAAAATGGAAAAAATATATTTTTTGTTTGAATATATTTTCGGTAGGACAAACATGACACAAACCTCCCTAATTGTTAGAAATCCCACTGTTTATGTTAAACATGCTTCACTGATGAGAGTATTTGGCCATCACTGTTTTGTCCTACTAATTTCAGCAATCCTTGAACTCATCGTAGTTTGTTTACATGCACAACTTTCTCCGACGCTGCCACAGAAAGACGTGTTTTATGCCACTCCTTCTTTGTCTCATTTTGTCCACCAAATGTTTTGTACTGTGCGTGAATGCACAAAAGCGAGCTTTTATTGATTTGCAATTATTTGATTAGGCAATGTACCTAAATTTAAAGGTTTAATTGAAACCCTGCATATTCATGTTGCTGCATTGCCATGTATTTCAATTCATGAATAGTTTAAAAAAGGCCCATTTGCGTGATATACCCTTGAAGTGGAGATCTTATGGATGTTGTCATGTCCATTATTTAAGTGGAGGAAAGCCCAATAATATTGCACTGAAGACATTAAGACAGGAAAAAGGTGCACATTTTGATGGATGAATTGCCAAAATATGCAGTCATGTGGGGACGCTTTGAAAAAAACAAAGAAAAGGACTACTGACAAAAAAAGAGGACGATTTCTATCAGAACAAAGTGCTGCCATGCAAGCCTCAAAAGATCAATAAGTATATTTCCTGCAGTCGTGTGCATTTCTACACCATATTTTACCTTTAGATGTATTCTCATCCAACAACCTTTTTTTGTCTGTCTTTTTTTTTTTAGTAGATAATTTCCTAACATTATTATCATTGAACATGTAATGTACAATTCAATAACATGCACGCAAATAACTAAGACAATTTTTTCCCCATTCGGCAACGCTATCCTGTAGCCACGCCCCCTCAGGTAATACTCTGTTTACAATCCGCACATCAAAAATATACCTTCTCGCTGGCTACTAATACATACTCCAGAACAGGGCTCCCCAAACTACGGCCGGATCCGGCCCGCCAGCGTCCAAAATCCGGCCCACGGGAAGTCCCAAGTTAAAAAAAAAAAAAAAAACGATATATATATATATATATATATATATATATATATATATATATATATATATACATACAAGTTAGGTCAGGAAAAAAACACAGAGGCTATTCCATCCCTACAAGCTTGTTTCGCAGGTTTCCCTGCTCTTCAGGGGATTTTATAATATATGTAATAAAATTATATTTTCCTCCCTTCAATCCTGGTTTGCAGGTTTCCCTGCTCTTCCGGGGATTTTATGATATATATATATATATATATATATATATATATATATATATATATATTCTGGGGATTTTATGATATACATATATATATATATATATCATAAAATCCCCGGAAGGGCAGGGAAATCTGCAAAACAGGCTCCCTACAATCCTGTTTTGCAGGTTTCCCTGCTCTTCAGGGGATTTTATGAATTATATATATATATATATATATATATATATATATATATATATATATATATATATATATATATATCATAAAATCCCCAGAAGAGCAGGGAAACCTGCAAAACAGGATTGTAGGGATGAAATAGCCTCCGTGATTTTTCCTGACCTAACATATACATATATATATATATATATATCATAAAATCCTCTTCAGGGAAACCTGCAAACCAGGATTGTAGGGAGCCTGTTTTGCAGGTTTCCCTGCTCTTCTGGGGATTTTATAATATATATATATATATATATATATATATATATATATATATATATATATATATATATATATATATATATATATATATATATATCTCCAGCCCGGCCCTCGGCCAGATTTTTTTAAGCCAGGACCCCTGCTCTAGAACTACAACTGGTTCGGAACTTACAGTGTTCGGATTGTAATCATCCAAATGTGACTTGCAGTAAAGTAGAAAGCCGTCACCGTCGTGGCTGGGAGAGCAAACGCAGGCGACAACAAGCAAGCTAGCTAGATGATGCTAACGCGGGCTTATTTGGGTGCCGCTCTTCGTCTCCCCGTCCAGGCAACATGGCCCTTAGGACCCCGAAATAGAACTGTACTGTATAAACCGTTTTTGTCCTACTAATTTCGGCGGTCCTTGAAATCACCGTAGTTGTGTGGACTGTGACACAACAGTTTGTTGACACGTATAACTTTCTCTGATGCTGCCACAGAAAGCAGTGTTTTACGCCACTCCTTCTTTGTCGCATTTTTTGTCCACCAAACATTTTATGCTGTGCGTGAATGCACAAAGGTGAGCTTTGTTGATGTTATTGACTTGTGTGGAGTGCTAATCCGGCATATTTGGTGACTGCATGACTGCAAGCTAATTGATGCTAACATGCTATTTAGGCTAGCTGTATGCACAAAACGTGTGTAGTCAGTCAGAACCCAACCTGAGCACATATCTTGTTTTGACGTCCTTATTTACTGCCGTTCTATAGGATACTTCCTGCTTCCTGCCGGTCAATAATAAACGCGGAGGGGCCCACTTTTGATCCGCTGAGAGCGTCTTTATTGGACATGGAGGGATGAGAATGTGCTAGACATGTAAGGCTCGTTTCAGGCATCCGCAGTTCTTCAATAAAGAAACAAGCTCCGAGAGCGAAACCGCAACAACATGTTGACAACGCTCGGAAATTTCTGATTAAAGCCGACTTCAACTCACCAAAGACCCGACAATAGACATTATTTACAATCATTATCATTCTGTGCCATAAAGTCGCTGTGATGGAATGCTTGTTTACTGCAGACCGTGGGCCTGGAATGAATAGCACAAAGTTGACCCATTAAAACTGACATTGACGGAGTAGTCGTGTTAGTCCGGCTCTTCTTACAGTCGTGGTCAAACGTTTACATAAACTTGTAAAGAACATAATTTCATGGCTGTCTTGGGTTTGACCACAGAACTTTCCTCCAGAAGGTCTTATCTTTGTCTATGTGATGTCAGACGAAACAAAAATTGAGCTGTTTGACCACAATACCCAGCAATATGTTTGGAGGAAAAAATGTGAGGCCTTTAATCCCAAGAACACAACGCCTACCGTCAAGCATGGTGGTGGTAGTATTATGCTCTGGGCCTGTTTTGCTGCCAATGGAACTGGTGCTTTACAAAGAGTAAATGGGACAATGAAAAAAGGAGGATTACCTCCAAATTCTTCAGGACAACCTAAAATCATTAGCCCGGAGGTTGGTTCTTGGGCGCAACAGGACAATGACCCCAAACACACGTCAAAAGTGGTAAAGGAATGGCTAAATCAGGCTAGAATTAAGATTTTAGAATGGCCTTTCCCAAAGTCCTGACTTAAACGTGTGGACAATGCTGAAGAAACAAGTCCGTGTCAGAAAACCAACAAATTTAGCTGAACCTGCACCAATTTTGTCAAGAGGAGTGGTCAAAAACTCAAGCTTGTGGATGGCTACTAAAGGCGCCTTTTGACCCAGCAGATTTGGTCACTGTGGGGGGGCGTGGCATCAGACTTGCAGCGAAGCAGGGTTTGCCAGGACCGGCTTCGAGATAAACAACAGGTGCGTAGTTGCCACAGCTGTGAGTGTTTGTCTGATCACCTGTCGCTCTGTTAAAGGTTGATGGCGGTTGGTGAAGCACGATCACGAGAAGAGAGCGAGACAGACGGCACGCTGGAGAGAGACCATTCATGTGCTCGATCGAGAGAAGAGACTTTGCACTTTTACTGTCAAATAAAACAGTGTTGTCAACCTGGAAGAGCCTGGCGTGTCGGTAATTGGTGGTCCGAAGAACCCGGAGGGACAAGACCTCCACAATTTCGCGCCAAATTGTGGAGGTCTTGCTCAATTTGGCGCCAAAATTGTGGAGGTCTTGCTGAATTTGGCGCCAAAATTGTGGAGGTCTTGCTCAATTTGGCGCCAAAATTGTGGAGGTCTTGCTGAATTTGGCGCCAAAAATGTGGAGGTCTTGCTGAATTTGGCGCCAAAATTGTGGAGGTCTTGCTCAATTTGGCACCAAAATTGTGGAGGTCTTGCTGAATTTGGCGCCTAAATTGTGGAGGTCTTGCTGAATTTGGCGCCAAAATTGTGGAGGTCTTGCTGAATTTGGCGCCAAAATTGTGGAGGTCTTGCTGAATTTAGCGCCAAAATTATGGAGGTCTTGCTGAATTTGGCGCCAAAATTGTGGAGGTCTTGCTGAATTTGGCGCCAAAATTGTGGAGGTCTTGCTGAATTTGGCGCCAAAATTGTGGAGGTCTTGCTGAATTTGGCGCCAAAATTGTGGAGGTCTTGCTGAATTTGGCGCCAAAATTGTGGAGGTCTTGCTCAATTTGGCACCAAAATTGTGGAGGTCTTGCTGAATTTGGCGCCAAAATTGTGGAGGTCTTGCTGAATTTGGCGCCAAAATTGTGGAGGTCTTGCTGAATTTGGCGCCAAAATTGTGGAGGTCTTGCTGAATTTGGCGCCAAAATTGTGGAGGTCTTGCTCAATTTGGTGCCAAAATTGTGGAGGTCTTGCTCAATTTGGCGCCAAAATTGTGGAGGTCTTGCTGAATTTGGCGCCAAAATTGTGGAGGTCTTGCTGAATTTGGCGCCAAAATTGTGGAGGTCTTGCTCAATTTGGCGCCAAAATTGTGGAGGTCTTGCTCAATTTGGCGCCAAAATTGTGGAGGTCTTGCTCAATTTGGCGCCAAAATTGCGGAGGTTCTGCTGAATTTGGCGCCAAAATTGTGGAGGTCTTGCTCAATTTGGTGCCAAAATTGTGGAGGTCTTGCTCAATTTGGCGCCAAATTGTGGAGGTCTTGCTCAATTTGGCGCCAAAATTGTGGAGGTCTTGCTCAATTTGGCGCCAAAATTGTGGAGGTCTTGCTGAATTTGGCGCCAAAATTGTGGAGGTCTTGCTGAATTTGGCGCCAAAATTGTGGAGGTCTTGCTGAATTTGGTGCCAAAATTGTGGAGGTCTTACTGAATTTGGCGCCAAAATTGTGGAGGTCTTGCTCAATTTGGCGCCAAAATTGTGGAAGTCTTGCTCAATTTGGCGCCAAAATTGTGGAGTCAACAGATTTAACGGTAAAAAAAAAAAAATGGCAGCTCAGTTGCTAAAATTTTTACAAAAAAATTTGCAGAAAATATTTTTTTTATTGTAATGCACTTTCTTTCCACAAACTACTGTAAATTGAAAGTCAGTCCTACTTCTATTTTTATATCAACTAATAAAAAAAAGTCAATACATTTAACGGTAAAATAAAAAATAAAAAAAAAGGCAGCTCAGTGTTAAAAAAAATGTATAACATTTTTGGTTTTTTTACCATAAAAGCTACTGACTTTTTTTTTAACAGTGCTGTATAAAAGTCAGTAGATTTTACAGTAAAAAAACAATACAAAAAAAACTGGTAGCTCTGTTGACAGAATTTCACTGTAAAATCTCCCGGTTATATTCAAACTACTGTAAATTTAAAATCCATACTACTTTTATTTTTATACCATCTATGGAAAAGTCAGATTTTACGGTAAACAAAAAATGGCTAAAAGTTGATAGAAATTTGCAGAAAATATTTTTTTTATTGTAATGCACTTTTTTTCTTCACAAACTCCTGTAAATTGAAAACCAGTCTTCCTTTTATTTGTATAGCAACTATTAAAAAAAAGTCAATACATTTAACGGTAAAAAAACCCCCCCAAAAAAGCAGCTAAGTCGCTAAAATGTTTACAAAAAAATTTCAGTTACATTTTTTTTTTTTTACCATAAAAGCTACTGACTTTTTTTTACAGTGTTGTATAAAAGTCAGGTTTTAGGTTTTTTTTTACTGCCGAAATTACGTAAAAATTCTTCCAGGTATCAACCTGGAAGAGCCTGGCATGTCGGTAATTGGTGGTCCGAAGAACTCGGAGGAGCAAGACCTCCACAATTTTGGCGCCAAATTCAGCAAGACCTCCACAATTTTGGCGCCAAATTCAGCAAGACCTCCACAATTTTGGCGCCAAATTCAGCAAGACCTCCACAATTTTGGCGCCAAATTCAGCAAGACCTCCACAATTTTGGCGCCAAATTCAGCAAGACCTCCACAATTTTGGCGCCAAATTCAGCAAGACCTCCACAATTTTGGCGCCAAATTCAGCAAGACCTCCACAATTATGGCGCCAAATTCAGCAAGACCTCCACAATTTTGGCGCCAAATTCAGCAAGACCTCCACAATTTTGGCGCCAAATTCAGCAAGACCTCCACAATTTTGGCGCCAAATTCTGCAAGACCTCCACAATTTGGCGTCAAATTGAGCAAGACATCCACAATTTTGGCACCAAATTGAACAAGACCTCCACAATTTTGGCGCCAAATTGAGCAAGACCTCCACAATTTTGGCGCCAAATTGAGCAAGACCTCCACAATGTTGGAGCCGAATTGAGCAAGACCCTCCACAATTTTGGCGCCAAATTGAGCAAGACCTCCACAAATTTGGCGCCAAATTGAGCAACACCTCCACAATTTTGGCGCCAAATTCAGCAAGACCTCCACAATTTTGGCGCCAAATTCAGCAAGACCTCCACAATTTTGGCGCCAAATTCAGCAAGACCTCCACAATTTTGGCGCCAAATTGAGCAAGACCTCCACAATTTTGGCGCCAAATTGAGCAAGACCTCCACAATTTTGGCACCAAATTGAGCAAGACCTCCACAATTTTGGCGCCAAATTCAGCAGAACCTCCGCAATTTTGGCGCCAAATTGAGCAAGACGTCCACAATTTTGAGCCTATCTCAGCTGCGTTCGGACGGGGAGAACAAGCAAACTCCACACAGAAAGATCCCGAGCCCGGGATTGAACTCAGGACCTTCGCATTGTGAGGCACGTACACTCCAACAAGTCAATAACATCAACAAAGCGCACCTTTGTGCATTCACGCACAGTATAAAACTTTTGGTGGACAAAATGAGACAAAGAAGGAGTGGAAGATTTTAGCCTATTTATCCTACACATTTTTTTACATCATTAGAAACCACGGCAGGCTGTCTTCTTTTAGTAGATTTATTACAATCTTTGGCAAGCTAGGTAATGTTTGCTGTGGTCTGGAACAACATGGCAGACAAGCAACTATCAGAAATGCAGCCAATATTACATACAGATAATGTGTCATGAGTAGGGCTGCAGCTAACGATTATTTTTCTATCGATTAATCTATAGATTATTTTTTCGATTAATCGGTTAATCTATAGATAATTTTTTTCGATTAATCTATAGATTATTTTTCCTTTTACCGATTATTTTTTTTATTTAAAATGAAGAGGAAAAAATAAATGTAGGCCAGTTTTTTCAAAAGGCATGGCTTTTATTTACAAAAAAAAAAGTATGGCCACTCAGTCAACATTGACAACAACATGACAAAATATTCTGTAACAATGTAAACATTTAAAACTTTTAACATTTAACAAAATTAAAAGTAGCTTATTTGCTTTTTAATGTGCAAATATAAAAGTAAACATCCAGTGCAAATCTTAATATTCTGGAATAGTATAAGCATTTAAAAAGTAAAAGTATTGCTTATTTTGCTTTAAAATGTGCAAAAATAAAGATAAACATCCAATACAAAAAAGTGCAAAACGGAAATATTCTGTAACAAGTGTAAACATTTCAACAAAAGTAAAAGTATTGCTTATTTGCTAAAATGTGCAAAAATAAAGCTAAACATCCAATACAAAAAAGTGTACAGTGTAAACATTTCAACAAAAGTAAAAGTATTGCTTATTTTGCTTAATAACACAACAATGATAGTATGATTAAAGTGAAAGTTAATTGTTGGTTTGTACATAGTATATGTAACTGTTAATGTTGTAAAAGGTATTAGTACAACTAATTAACGTTAGCGTTTGTGACACGTCTTGTGCCGTGGGGTTCTTTCAGGACCGACAGACTGAACGCCAGACGGCTTTGCCAGGTTTACAATCTTTTAATTTTACACAAAGTCTTTTCTCTTCCAACTCTTTTCTCTTTCTTTCCTCGCTTTTCAGCTTCTCTTCCTCGCTCGCTCGTCGTCCCCTGTCTCTTGCGGCGTCGCCCCCGGCGCGCCCCGCCTCGCCGCTCGCTCGCCGCCGCCGCCTCTCCACAGCGTTAAAGAGGAGCGCGTCTTTGTAAACACTGAACAGGCACGCCAAACGCGCCTCTCAGAGCAAACGGTGCTTTAGTTTATGAATGTACAACGCAGATACAAATGACACATTCATGTTTTTGTGTAATTATGACAACGTATACGCACGCGGACGATTGACTTGTTGATGGTGATGGCAAGAACGCTGTCGGGGGTTTTCTTTTCAAATGTTCGTTCATAGCCGTTGTGCTGCTATGATAGGCCATTTCCGCTCGACACAGTGTGCATACAACAACATTATTAGGCCGTTTATTGAAATACTCCGACACTTTTGACGACTTTTGGCGTGCTTTTTTCCCCTCGCTCGCATCGTCTGCTTTGCGCTCCGCCATGACAGTAGTGTGACGTAAATATGCGACGCGCCGACGCACAAAAACGGCGTCGACGTATTTACGTAACCGATGACGTCGACTACGTCGACGCGTCGTTTCAGCCTTAGTCATGAGACATGCAAAACTAAATTATGATGATGATGCAATATGTACATACAGCTAGCCCAAATAGCATGTTAGCATTGACTAGCTTGCAGTCATGCTCTGACCAAATATGCCTGATTAGCACTCCAATAAGTCAATAACATCAACAAAGCTCACCTTTTGTGCATTCACGCACAGTATAAAACTTTTGGTGGACAAAATGAGACAAAGAAGAAGTGGCATAAAACACGTCTTTCTGTGGCAGTTGTACACGTAAACAAACTACGATGAGTTCAAGGACCGCTGAAATTAGTAGGACAAAACGGCGCTCTCCAAATACTCTCATCAGTGACGCATGTTTAATATAAACAGTGGGATTTCTAACAATTAGGAAGGTTTGTGTCATGTTTGTTCTCCTACAGAAAATATAATAAAACAAAAAATAATTTAAATTTTCACGCTTCTCTGAAAGAGGTCCAGGGAGCCACTAAAATGGCGCTAAAGAGCAATAAAGCGCACCTTTGTGCATTCACGCACAGTATAAAACTTTTTTTTTTTTTTTTTTTTTTTTTTAATTTTTTATTTATTTATTTATTTTTTGTGTGTGTTGTGTATGTATGTGTTTGTGTATATGTGGGCTTATGTATATGTGTGTGGGTGTATTAATGTGTATATATGTGTGGATGTGTATGTTTATATGTATATGCATGCGTGTGGAAATGTGTGTATGTGTATGTATATGTATATGCATATATGTATGTGTGTATGTATGTGTATATGAATGTGTAGGTGTGTGCATGGGTGTGGATGTCCGGTGGCTCAATTGGCCTGGCTGTGGATGAGTTGGGGTAGGTGGGTTGGTGGCCTCGGTGGTAGCCGGGGGTGTGCGTTGTTGTGGTTTACGGGGTCGGTCGCTTTTTTGTTTTGGTTTCGGCGGCCGCGGGTGTTTGCGCTGCGGACGGGCGGTGGTGGTGATGGTTGCTGCGGTGATACCAGCGGTTGGCATCGCTGTGTTGGGTTGGAGTGGTTGGGGGACTGTGGCTGGTGTCTGTGCGCTTGTGGGGTTGTGGAGATGGCTGGCGTTGGCTTGCCGGCTGGTTTGGGGGCTGGCAGGCGGACGGGATGCATTGGCTTCTTCCCCCGTTGGGGGGCTCCTTCCCCTGGCCGGGACTCGTATGGGCACGTTGCTGTGTGGATGGCCGGGATGCGGTGTTTGCATTGGGCGTGGGGGCGGTGCGGTTTCTCTGCGTTTGGTTGCCGGTATGGGCTCTGCAGGGTTGGGTTGGGGCGGGCGGGGGCTGGCTTTGTTTGGCGGGGGGAGGGGCTCGCGTGGCGTCACGTTAAAGTGGTCTGGTGTGGGTCACGGGCTGTGGCGGGGGGTGGCGGCCTCCTGGCCGTAGTTCCTGGTTGTCGGCCGCGTGGACTGGGGGGATGTCCGGGCCCTCTACTCCTCCTACTTATAGCGCACACAGTCACACATATATAGGACTTTGGGGATTGTCCTGCGGGGAGGCATGGCGGGGGGTTGAGGATGCCTCCAATGGGGCTCCAGTCCTCCTTTCTTGTCCCCTGCTCGTCCATCCCTCAATCTTAGCTGCATATTAGACACTTAGGATTTGGGGGGCTTAGTTTGGTTTGGTTGGGACCCACCATGACCTTGATGTCCCCCAATTTTAATCGCATTATTAGTTCCCACAAGCATACATATCTCACTCACGCTACAGTACACACATCAATAGGGACTGGAGGTCGGCTGTAACGGCTGACCTCCTAATTTTAACTACACAGTAGACACTCTGGGGGCCTTGTACACATGCATGGGGGGTTTGGGGTTCGGCGCACCCCTCATTGCCTCGTCGGCCGGCGGGGACTGCGGTCTGGTGGCCTGCCAGGCTTTTATTCATTTATTATTGTTATATATATATTTTTTATTTTTAATGTATTTATTATTTTTATTTTTATTATTACTCATTTTTATTTTATTTTATTTTTTAAATTTTATTTTTTATTTTATTTTTTTTATTTTATTTTATTTCATTTTTTTTAAATCTTATTATTTATTTGTGTGTGGCGTCGCGCGGGTCTCACTTCCTGTTGGATGGGGTCCGTGCCCGTGTGGCCCGACCTTGCGCTGTGGGGTCTCTGTCGGTGACTTGGTGTGGTGGCGGCGCAGCCCCGTGTCTGGTCTGGATGCTGTGTCCCGGTTGTTTGGGCGGTGGTGTGTTTGTGCGGGTTTGGGTTGGGGTGGGGGGCCTTTTGGTTGGGGGGGTTGTTGGTGTCTCTTGTTTGCGTGTTGGCGTTCGGGCTGACCGGCGGGCTGGCGCCGGCTGGTCTCCGTGGCCCTGGTGGCGTGTGGTTGCTGGTCGCAGTTTTTCTTTGATCGCTTTGATTTGATTGGCTGGTGCTGGCTGTCTGGGGTTATTGCGGCTGCTGTTTCTGCTGCCGTTTGTTTGTGGTGTGGGCGCCCGTGGCTGCTGGGTCTGGTGCAGGGGTGTGGCTGATGTTGTGACTGGTGGCAGCGCGCGCGCGTGATGGCTGTCGGGGCTGACGAACTGTGTATATGTATGTATATGTGTGTGTATGTATGTATGTTTATATATGTGTATGTGTACATATGTGTATGTATATGTATATATGTGTATGTGTGGGTATGTATACGTGTATGTGTGTATGTGTATGTGTATGTGTGTATGTATGTATGTATGTATATTTCTGGGGGTACGCTCTGGGCCTGCCTGTCAGACGGGGGTCGACGCCTCAGGCTACTGCATCCGAACTGCGTGTCTGGAGCTCCTGGGTCCCGCTGTCCATCCCTTCCGGGTGCCCGTCTTGGTTGGGGCCTGTTGGGCCTAGTCCCTGCGTCTATTGTGGTAGCTTGGTGCTGCAAGGTATTCCAAGGTGCTGCGAGTCGGCCAGTTGCTGGGGTAGTGACCTTGTTTGTCAGCATGTCTGTGATCTTCTTTTAATTCTTTTTTTTATTTTAATTAATTAATTAATTTATTTATTTATTTTTTTAAATATATTTTATTAATATTATTTTTTAATTTTTACCCTCCCTCAGGGGGGGGGCTCGGCGGGGCGGTTGCTGGTTGTTCCATCTCCATCGTTGGGGTCCCTGCGGGTGGGGTGGGTGGTTCCCGTGGCCCTGTGCCTGGGTGGTCCTGCGGCGGCCGGTTTGGGTGGGGTGGCCGGGGGCTGGCCTCGCCGCGCTCTCCGGGGGTGGGGGGTGGGCTCGTGGGGGCCCGGTTGCCGGTGGGGCGGGGGCGGTCTTCCCGTCCGGTTGCGGGGAGTCTCTGGGTCCCTCGGGCGGGGCGTCTCGCCTTTCTGCCCGTGTGGGGTGTGGTCTCTCGCTGGCTTGGGGTCTGGCTGTCCCCTGCTTTTCTCGTGCCCTGTCCTCTGCCGGGTGCGTCTGTCTGCGGCCTGCTGCTGGCCCTTGTGGGCGGTACGGTGGGTCGGGCTCTGGGGTTCCTGTCGCTGGCCGGCTTGGCTGCGTGGGGGCGGTGGTCCCTGGTTCCCTGGGCACCACGCCTCCTGTTTGTGGGTTGGGCTCTCGGGGGTGATGGGGCCGTGCTCTGGCTCCCACGCACTCTGGGAGTCGAATGTATTGTACATGCAAATTCACATATGCTCACATACGTACATAGGTACCTACGCTCCCACATACATACACAAATACAGTACATATTTACCTACCTAATGTTCGTACATCCACACGCACATTCAATATACAAACATACACATACACATACTGTACATATACATTCACTGTACAAACACATATACACATTCTGTACATATACATTCATTGTACAAACACATATACACATTCTGTACATATACAAGTACATATGCATACTTACACTCATGCACATAATCACGTTTCATCAAACATATATTAACGTTGTTGCCCTAGGGTAAACTGGGTGTAACACATGGCACACTGACAAAGCTTAACCTATTGTGACTATAACAATCTACAAGGTTAATGTAGGTTGCTTCTCTTTCTCCCCCTCCATTTTTCTGCATTCTTTCGTATCTCAAGTTATCATTACGTATATGTATTGTTGCATTTAAACAACTGTATTGTTGATAATAAAGGTAAATTATTGGTATTGTTCATTATCAATAGCGCTATTTCTATTGGTATTTGTATTGATCCATTTGTAGTGTAATAATGCTCATTGTCATTTCTGTATTATTTTTTTTTTTTCGCTAACTGCTTATTTGCTATTACTTTTACCATCATATTTGTACATGTCATATTTGCTGATGTTGCTCTATTGTTGTTGTTGTTGTTGTTTGCTGTTGTTGTTTTTGTCTCTCTGTCTAATCCCCCTCTTGTCCCCACAATTTCCCCCTCTGTCTTCTTTTTTTTTTCTCTTTCTATCCCCTCCTGCTCCGGCCCGGCTGCACTAAATGATAATATAAATACATTTAATAAAGTCAAATACAAATAAGGCAACAAGAGAAGTATCCTACACTTCTCTTTTGTAAAGTAAATCTGAACAGCCGACATGGGCATCTACATCAACTATATGATTTGCCTGAGAAGCTGGACAGGACATTAAAAAAAAAAAAAAAAAAAAAAAAAAAAAAAAAAAAAAAATAAATAAATAAATAAATAAAACTTTTGGTGGACAAAAGGAGACAAAGAAGGAGTGGCAAAAAACACGTCTTTCTGTGGCAACGTCAGAGAAAGTTGGACATGTAAACAGAGTACGATGAGTTCAAGGACCGCTGAAATGAGTAGGACAAAACGGCGCTCTCCAAATACTCTCATCAGTGAAGCATGTTTAATATAAAAAGTGGGATTTCTAACAATTAGGAAGGTTTGTGTCATGTTTGTCCTCCTACAGAAAATATAATAAAACAAAAAATATTTCCATTTTCACGCATCTCTGAAAGAGGTCCAGGGAGCCACAAAAGTGGCGCTAAAGAGCAACAAAGCGCACCTTTGTGCATTCATGCAAAGTATAAAACTTTTGGTGGACAAAACGAGACAAAGAAAGAGTGGCATAAAACACGGCTTTCTGTGGCAGCGTCAGAGAAAGTTGTGCACGTAAACAAACTACGATGAGTTCAAGGACCGCTGAAATTAGTAGGACAAAACGGTGCTCTCCAAATACTCTCATCAGTGAAGCATGTTTAACATAAACAGTGGGATTTCAACCAATTAGGAAGGTTTGTGTCATGTTTGTTCTCCTACAGAAAATATAATAAAACAAAAAATATTTCCATTTTCACGCATCTCTGAAAGAGGTCCAGAGAGCCACTAAAATGGCGCTAAAGAGCAACAAAGCGCACCTTTGTGCATTCACGCACAGTATAAAACTTTTGGTGGACAAAACGAGACAAAGAAGGAGTGGCATAAAACACGTCTTTCTGTGGCAGCGTCGGAGAAAGTTGTACACGTAAACAAACTACGATGAGTTTATGGATTGCTGAAATGAGTAGGACAAAACGGCGCTCTCCAAATACTCTCATCAGTGAAGCATGTTTAACATAAACAGTGCGATTTCTAACAATTAGGAAAATTTGTGTCATATTTGTTATCCTACAAGAAATATAACAAAACAACAAATATTTCCATTTTCACGCATCTCTGAAAGAGGTCCAAGGAGCCACTAAAGTGGCGCTAAAGAGCAACAAAGCGCACATTTGTGCATTCACGCACAGTATAAAACTTTTGGTGGACAAAACGAGACAAAGAAGGAGTGGCATAAAACACGGCTTTCTGTGGCAGCGTCAGAGAAAGTTGTGCACGTAAACAAACTGCGATGAGTTCAAGGACCGCTAAAATTAGTAGGATAAAACGGTGCTCTCCAAATACTCTCATCAATGAAGCATGTTTAATATAAAAAGTGGGATTTCTAACAATTAGGAAGGTTTGTGTCATGTTTGTCCTCCTACAGAAAACATAATAAAACAAAAAATATTTCCATTTTCACGCATCTCTGAAAGAGGTCCAGGGAGCCACTAGAGTGGCGCTAAAGAGCAACAAAGCGCACCTTTGTGGATTCACGCACAGTATAAAACTATTGGTGGACAAAAGGAGACGAAGAAGTGGCATAAAACACATCTTTCTGTGGCAGCGTCGGAGAAAGTTGTGTACGTAAACAAACTACGAGGAGTTCAAGGATTGCTGAAATTAGTAGGACAACCCGTGGGATTTCTAACAATTAGGAAGGTTGGTGTCATGTTTGTCATCCTACAGAAAATATAATAAAACCAAAAATATATATTTTTCTTCATCTTTTTCCATTTTCACACATCTCTGAAAGAGGTCCAGGGAGCCACTAGGGCGGCGCTAAAGAACTAAGGAGCAACAAAACGCACCTTCGTGCATTCACGCACAGTATAAAACATTTGGTGGACAAAACGAGACAAAGAAGGAGTGGCATAAAACACGGCTTTCTGTGGCAGCGTCGGAGAGAGTTGTACACGTAAACAAACTACGATGAGTTCAAGGACCACTGAAATTAGTAGGACAAAACGGCGCTCTCCAAATACTCTCATCAGTGAAGCATGTTTAACATAAACAGTGGGATTTCTAACAATTAGGAAGGTTTGTGTCATGTTTGTCATCCTACAGAAAATATAACAAAACAAAAAATATTTCCATTTTCACGCATCTCTGAAAGAGGTCCAGGGAGCCACAAAAGTGGCGCTAAAGAGCAACAAAGCGCACCTTTGTGCATTCACGCACAGTATAAAACTTTTGGTGGACAAAAGGAGACAAAGAAGGAGTGGCAAAAAAACACGTCTTTCTGTGGCAACGTCAGAGAAAGTTGGACATGTAAACAGAGTACGATGAGTTCAAGGACCGCTGAAATGAGTAGGACAAAACGGCGCTCAGTGACGCATGTTTAAAATAAACAGTGGGATTTCTAACAATTAGGAAGGTTTGTGTCATGTTTGTTCTCCGACATAAAATATAATAAAACTAAAAATACTTTTTTTTTTCATCTTTTTCACACTAGGGCGGCGCTAAAGAGCAACAAAACTCACCTTTGTGCATTCACGCACAGTATAAAACTTTTGGTGGACAAAATGAACAAAGAAGTTAGAACTGTTGCGTTTGTTTGTATTTTCCCCCTATCTTTTTCCATTTTCAATCCTTTTTTTGTTTTTAAAGATACAAGAGCTGCTACACCCCAGGTATTAAGTTAATAGTCGGTATTATATACGATGGTTACATAAAACGTTGACTAGGTTTCATGGAATCAAATGACCCTAAACTAATCTCGGCCCGGCGACCTCCTTCACCTGTTTGTTCATGAAGACGTAGATGACCGGGTTGATGACCGTACTGGTCTTGGCCAGGACCGAGGGGATGATGCTGGCTTCGGGCGTGACCGTGCCGGGGGAGCCGAAGGTGGCCAGCAGCGCCATGACGCCGTAAGGCAGCCAGCACATCAGGTAGCAGACGACCATGATCACCACCATGAACAAGACACGCTGCTCCCGTCTCCTGCTCATCGACGCGTTGATCCCGCTCACCTGCAGACAACAGAGGAGGGCAAATTATTTAAAAAAATTAATTCAAAATCTGGAATGGTAGGATTAGAAGGCGCAACAAGAGCAACTAGACCAGAGGTGCCCAAATGGTGGTTTCTCACATTGAATACATATTTATACTGGCATAAAATATGAGCGAAACAAGCCAAAACAAAAAGGTACCATGCTAACATGCTAACAGTTCGCATTAGTCAAACACCAAAACATAAGCTACAAAATACCAATTGCATTAGCTAACAAAAGCTAGTATAATAATGTTTACAAGCTAATAGGCTAACATGCGTCGAGTACTAAAATATTTTGCTCTGATGTGTGTACCCGAAAAAATGTGTATAAAATGCTACAGTAGCATGCTAACGTTAGCATGCATCAGGGATCGTACGCCAAGTTACTGCAAAATTTGCAAAAAAAAAAGTTAGCATGCTAATACTAAAATGCTAACGATTGGCGTCAAGTACCAAAATATGACTGGGGTGTGTGTAAACCTACAAAATTAGCTAAACAAAATATGTTTGTATACTAACAGGTATCATACGTCAAGTAACTGCACAATTAGCAAAAAAAAAAGTTAGCATGCTACAATGCTAACATGCTAAAAATAACATGCTTAAAGTTTGCATGAGTGAAACACCAAAATATAAGCTACGAAATACCATTTGAATTAGCTAAAAAAAAAGCTAATGTTAACAAGCTAATATGCTAACTGTAACATGCGTCGAGTTCTAAAACATATTCCTCTGATATGTGTACCTGAAAAATGTTTATAAAATGCTAATGTTTACAAGCTAATACGATAACATGCGTCGAGTACTAAAATATTTTGCTCTGATGTGTGTACCCGAAAAAATGTGTATAAAATGCTACAGTAGCATGCTAACGTTAGCATGCATCAGGGATCGTACGCCAAGTTACTGCAAAGTTTGCAAAAAAAAGTAAGCATGCTAATACTAAAATGCTAACTATTGGCGTCAAGTACCAAAATATGACTGAGGTGTGTGTAAACCTACAAAATTAGCTAAACAAAAGAAGCTTGTATCATACGTCAAGTAACTGCACAATTAGCAAAAAAAAAGTTAGCATGCTAATTTTAAAATGTACTATGCTAACATGCTAACAATAACATGCTTAAAGTTCGCATGCGTGAAACACCAAAATATCCATCCATCCATCCATCTTCTTCCGCTTATCCGAGGTCGGGTCGCGGGGGCAGCAGCCTAAGCAGGGAAGCACAGACTTCCCTCTCCCCAGCCACTTCGTCCAGCTCTTCCTGTGGGACCCCGAGGCGTTCCCAGGCCAGCCGGGAGACATAGTCTTCCCAACGTGTCCTGGGTCTTCCCAGTGGCCTCCTACCGGTCGGACGTGCCCTAAACACCTCCCTAGGGAGGCGTTCGGGTGGCATCCTGACCAGATGCCCGAACCACCTCATCTGGCTCCTCTCGATGTGGAGGAGCAGCGGCTTTACTTTGAGCTCCCCCCGGATGGCAGAGCTTCTCACCCTATCTCTAAGGGAGAGCCCCGCCACCCGGCGGAGGAAACTCATTTCGGCCGCTTGTACCCGTGATCTTGTCCTTTCGGTCATAACCCAAAGCTCATGACCATAGGTGAGGATGGGAACGTAGATCGACCGGTAAATCGAGAGCTTTGCCTTCCGGCTCAGCTCCTTCTTCACCACAACGGATCGATACAGCGTCCGCATTACTGAAGACGCCGCACCGATCTGCCTGTCGATCTCACGATCCACTCTTCCCTCACTCGTGAACAAGACTCCGAGGTACTTGAACTCCTCCACATGGGGCAAGATCTCCTCCCCAACCCGGAGATGGCACTCCACCCTTTTCCGGTCGAGAACCATGGACTCGGACTTGGAGGTGCTGATTCTCATCCCAGTCGCTTCACACTCGGCTGCGAACCGATCCAGTGAGAGCTGAAGATCCTGGCCAGATGAAGCCAACAGGACCACATCATCTGCAAAAAGCAGAGACCTAATCCTGCAGCCACCAAACCAGATCCCCTCAACGCCTTGACTGCGCCTAGAAATTCTGTCCATAGAAGTTATGAACAGAATCGGTGACAAAGGGCAGCCTTGGCGGAGTCCAACCCTCACTGGAAACGTGTCCGACTTACTGCCGGCAATGCGGACCAAGCTCTGGCACTGAGCATACAGGGAGCGGACTGCCACAATCAGACAGTCCGATACCCCATACTCTCTGAGCACTCCCCACAGGACTTCCCGAGGGACACGGTCGAATGCCTTCTCCAAGTCCACAAAACACATGTAGACTGGTTGGGCAAACTCCCATGCACCCTCAAAGACCCTGCCGAGAGTATAGAGCTGGTCCACAGTTCCACGACCAGGACGAAAACCACACTGTTCCTCCTGAATCCGAGGTTCGACTATCCGGCGTAGCCTCCTCTCCAGTACACCTGAATAGACCTTACCGGGAAGGCTGAGGAGTGTGATCCCACGATAGTTAGAGCACACCCTCCGGTTCCCCTTCTTAAAGAGAGGAACCACCACCCCGGTCTGCCAATCCAGAGGTACCGCCCCCGATGTCCACGCGATGCTGCAGAGTCTTGTCAACCAAGACAGCCCCACAGCATCCAGAGCCTTAAGGAACTCCGGGCGGATCTCATCTACCCCTGGGGCCTTGCCACCGAGGAGCTTTTTAACTACCTCAGCAACCTCAGCCCCAGAAATAGGAGAGCCCACCACAGACTCCCCAGGCACTGCTTCCTCATAAGAAGACGTGTTTGGTGGGATTGAGGAGGTCTTCGAAGTATTCCCTCCACCGATCCACAACATCCGCAGTCAAGGTCAGCAGAACACCATCCTCGCCATACACGGTGTTGACAGTGCACTGCTTCCCCTTCCTGAGGCGGCGGATGGTGGTCCAGAATTGCTTCGAAGCCGTCCGGAAGTCGTTTTCCATGGCTTCCCCGAACTCCTCCCATGTCCGAGTTTTTGCCTCTGCGACCGCTGAAGCCGCACACCGCTTGGCCTGTCGGTACCTGTCCGCTGCCTCAGGAGTCCTATGAGCCAAAAGAACCCGATAGGACTCCTTCTTCAGCTTGACGGCATCCCTCACCGCCGGTGTCCACCAACGGGTTCTAGGATTACCGCCACGACAAGCACCAACTACCTTGCGGCCACAGCTCCAATCAGCCGCCTCGACAATAGAGGCGCGGAACATGGTCCATTCGGACTCAATGTCCAGCACCTCCCTCGTGACATGTTCAAAGTTCTTCCGGAGGTGGGAATTGAAACTCTCTCTGACAGGAGACTCTGCCGGACGTTCCCAGCAAACCCTCACAATGCGTTTGGGCCTGCCAGGTCTGTCCGGCATCCTCCCCCACCATCGCAGTCAACTCACCACCAAGTGGTGATCGGTAGAAAGCTCCGCCCCTCTCTTCACCCGAGTGTCCAAAACATGAGGCCGCAAATCCGATGACACAACTACAAAGTCGATCATGGAACTGCGGCCTAGGGTGTCCTGGTGCCAAGTGCACATATGGACACCCTTATGTTTGAACATGGTGTTCGTTATGGACAATCCGTGACGGGCACAAAAGTCCAATAACAAAACACCGCTCGGGTTCAGATCCGGGCAGCCATTCTTCCCAATCACGCCTCTCCAGGTTTCACTGTCGTTGCCAACATGAGCATTGAAGTCCCCCAGTAACACGAGGGAATCACCCGGGGGAGCACTCTGAAGTACTCCCTCGAGTGAATCCAAAAAGGGTGGGTACTCTGAGCTGCAGTTTGGCGCGTAAGCGCAAACCACAGTCAGGACCCGTCCCCCCACCCGAAGGCGGAGGGAAGCTACCCTCTCGTCCACTGGGTTGAACTCCAACGTACAGGCTCTGAGCCGGGGGGAAACAAGAATTGCCACCCCAGCCCGTCGCCTCTCACTGCCGGCAACGCCAGAGTGGAAGAGAGTCCAGCCCCTCTCGAGAGAACTGGTTCCAGAGCCCTTGCTGTGCGTCGAAGTGAGTCCGACTATATCTAGCCGGAACTTCTCCACTTCGCGCACTAGCTCAGGCTCCTTCCCCCCCAGCGAGGTGACGTTCCACGTCCCAAGAGCTAGCTTCTGTAGCCGAGGATCGGACCGCCAAGTGCCCTGCCTTCGGCTGCCGCCCAGCTCACACTGCACCCGACCTCTATGACCCCTGCTATGGGTGGTGAGCCCATTGGAGGGGGGACCCACGTTGCCTCTTCGGGCTGTGCCCGGCCGGGCCCCATGGGGACAGGCCCGGCCACCAGGCGCTCGCCATCGTGCCCCACCTCCGGGCCTGGCTCCAGAGGGGGGCCCCGGTGACCCGCGTCCGGGCGAGGGAAATCTGGGTCCTTGTTTTTTATTATTCATGGAGGTCTTCGAGCTGCTCTTTGTCTGATCCCTCACCTAGGACCAGTTTGTCTTGGGAGACCCTACCAGGGGGCATAAAGCCCCCGGACAACATAGCTCCTAGGATCATTGGGACACTCAAACTCCTCTACCACGTTAAGGTGGCAGCTCAGAGAGGAGACACCAAAATATAAGCTATGAAATACAATTTCAATTAACTAAAAAAAAAGCTAGCATACTAATGTTTACAAGCTAATATGCTAACTGTAACATGCGTCGAGTACTAAAATATATTCCTCTGATGAGTGTACCTGAAAAATGTGTCTAAAATGTAACAGTCAAGTAGCTGCAAAATTAGCACAAAAAAAGTTAGCATGCTAATATTAAAATGCTAACGATTGGCGCCATGCCACGCCCACATCGTATGGTAAAAATTAAATGACACAGATTTTGTGATGATACAGTATGTGAATCTGGTGGCAGATGATACAGTTTTAAACATATTCAATGTACCTGTACCTGAAAAATGTGTATAAAATGCTACAGTAGCATGCTAACGTTAGCATGCGTCAAGTACCAAAATATGACTGAGGTGTGTGTAAACTGACAAAATTAGCTAAACAAAAGAAGCTTGTATGCTAACAATGGCATGCTAACAGGTATCATACGTCAAGTAACTGCACAATTAGCAAAAAAAAAGTTAGCATGCTACTATGCTAACATGCTAAAAATAACATGCTTAAAGTTTGCATTAGTGAAGCTACGAAATACCATTCGAATTAGCTAAAAAAAAGCTAATGTTAACAAGCTAATATGATAACTGTAACATGCGTCGAGTTCTAAAATATATTCCTCTGATATGTGTACCTGAAAAATGTGTATAAAATGCTAATGTTTACAAGCTAATACGCTAACATGCGTCGAGTACTAAAATATTTTGCTCTGATGTGTGTACCCGAAAAAATGTGCATAAAATGCTACAGTAGCATGCTAACGTTAGCATGCATCAGGGATCGTACGCCAAGTTACTGCAAAATTTGCAAAAAAAAAGTAAGCATGCTAATATTAAAATGCTAACGATTGGCGCCAAGTACCAAAATATGACTGAGGTGTGTGTAAACCTACAAAATTAGCTAAACAAAAGCTTGTATCATACGTCAAGTAACTGCACAATTAGCAAAAAAAAGTTAAAAAAAAAGCTTTCATACTAACAATGGCATGCTAACAGGTATCATATGTCAAGTAACTGCAAAATTAGCACAAAAAAGTTAGCATGCTAATTTAAAAATTTACTATCCTAACATGCTAACAATAATGTGCTTAAAGTTCGCATGAGTGAAACACCAAAATGTAAGCTACGAAATACCATTTGAATTAGCTGAAAAAGCTAATGTTAACAAGCTAATATGCTAACTGTAACATGCAACAAGTACTAAAATATATTCCTCTGATAAAATGTACCTGAAAAATTTGCATAAAATGCTACAGTAGCATGCTAGTGTAAGCAAGTACCAAAATATGACTGATGTGTGTGTAGCTTGTATACTAACAATGGCATGCTAACAGGTATCATACGTCAAGTTAACTGTAAAATTAGCACAAAAAAAAAGTTAGCGTGCTAATATTAAAAATGCTCACGATTGTTTAAAAATAAGTTACGGGCTATACTTTTAAGTTGCCAGGAGAACGTTATATTTCGGGCTGCATTGTGCCCAGTGTGAAATTTGGTGGGGGAGGAATTATGCTGTGGGGTTGTTTTTCCCAGGAGTTGGGCTTGGTCCCTTAGTTCCAGTGAAAGGAACTTTGAATGCTCCAGGATACCGAAACATTTTTGGACAATTCCATGCTCCCAACCTTGTGGGAACAGTTTGGAGCGGGCCCCTTCCTCTTCCAACACGACTGTGCACCAGTGCACAAAGCAAGGTCCATAAAGACATGGATGACAGAGTCTGGTGTGGATGAACTTGACTGGCCTGCACAGAGTCCTGACCTGAACCCGATAGAACACCTTTGGGATGAATTAGAGCGGATAGATAATAGATAGACTATACTTTGGACACCCCTTGTGCTGCTGTACGTTTGAAATGCTGTGTTAGGCCCGCGGACTAATGGCACATTTCCATTTTGGCCCTTGGAATGCGAATGTTTCTAGAATGTGGGAGGAGAAACCCCATTCATGCGCAGGGAGACCTTGCAAACTCCACACAAAGATGCCTAAATGTACATTTTGAACACTTGATATTTTGACTGTGAGGCCAAAATAGGTCGGCTAACCACTTGGACACCGAGATAAATCATATGTTAATAGATCATTCTAGAAGTTACTCAGGATGAAGATACACTATATTGCCAGAAGTATGTGGCCACTCATCCAAATGATCAGAATCAGGTGTCCTAATCACTTGGATGTGTAAAAACAAGCACTTAGGCATGGAGACTGTTTCTACCAACATTTGTGAAAGAATGGGCCACTTTCAGTGATTTCCAGCATGGAACTGTCATAGTGTGCAACAAATCCAGTCGTGAAATTTCTTCGCTCCGAAACATCCCAAAGTCAACGGTCGGCTTTGTTATAAGAAAATGGAAGCGTTCGGGAACAACAGCAACTCAGCCACAAAGTGGTCGTAGTGTGAACTTTGGTGGAGGAGGAATTATGGTGTGGGGTTGTAGAAAGGAACTTTGAATGGTCCAGGATACCAAAACATTTTGGACAATTCCATGCTCCCAACCTTGTGGGAACAGTTTGGAGCGGGACCCTTCCTCTTCCATAAAGACATGGATGACAAGAGTCTGGTGTGGATGAACTTGACTGGCCTGCACAGAGTCCTGACCTGAACCCGATAGAATACCTTTTGGGATGCATTAGAACGGAGACTGAGAGCCAGGCCTTCAGTGTGTGACCTCACCAATGCGCTTTTGGAAGAATGGTGGAAAATTCCCATAAACACACTCCGCAACCTTGTGGACAGCCATTCCCAGAAGAGTTGAAGCTGTAATAGCTGCAAAAGGTCATATTGAACCCTAAGGGTTAGGAATGGGATGGCACTTCAAGTTCATATGTGAGTTAAGGCAGGTGGCCAAATACTTATATATCGACAACACCCAAAATCGGAGTCATTTTGTTTCAAACAAACAATCACAGGCACACAACAGCTGCCAAAAATCTGCAAATCCCATGCAATTTTAGATCGGATTAAATCCATGAAACGGCAGAGATCACAGAGAAATGAAGGAAATTGTAACCACGTGCTAAATGATTGCAATCAGAGGCTGGATGGAGCAAGGGTACTAATTGTCGGCGCTGATGAGGAAACTTTCAAGGATTCACGGAACTTTATTCTAATACCAGCACACGCTTTGTGTCAAAATGTACCATATTTTTTTGGACTATAAAGTACACCGGTGTATATGCCGCACCCACTAAATCTTAGAATAAAACAATATTTTTGCATTTATTAGCCACACTGGACTATAAACCGCAGATTTATATTCTGTGAAACGACTTATTGACACAGAAGCATCTTGCAAGTGTTTATTTTTACATGCCTTGCTTCCAAAAAGGTGCCTGTCACACGGCAGTAAAACGGCCGATCAAACAAAACAGAAGTCATCGTCATGGACCCACCAGCTCTCCTATCAGCTACACAGTCTCAAAACATTGTGTTTCAATGAGTTCCCGACGAGCACGACAAAAGCTGTCTTTGATCTTACCAATCAAAAAGGCTCGTAAAACTCCACTGTGTAGGATGGGAAGCGACGTGAAGGTGTCGGTTTCTTTGATCTATTGTAATCCACGGGAAGATTTTGTCTCGAGCCGAGATCTACAAAGCGGACCTGACCCCCTCTCCCGGCACCTTTTCTTTGAACTGTTTTGTAACCAAAGGTGACGGCTGTTTACGACCCCCCCTCCCTTTAATCAGGGAAAGTCCAAATAAAAGAGGAGGCGTGCGACCTTTCCTTAGAGCATGGTGAAAGACTGTAAAAGGAGTACAGCCCAGACGTTTCTCCTCAATGAGCTAATTTCAATTATGTCTCCGTTTAATTCCTTGCTTCTTGTCTTGTTTAATAGATGTCATCGGTGTTTGAGCCTCCACTGTGTAGGATGGGAAGCGACATGAAGGTGTCGGTTTCTTTGATCTATCGTAATCCACAGGAAGATTTTGTCTCGACCCGAGATCTACAAAACGGAGAGGAAGCAGGACCTGACCCCCCCTCCAGGCGCCTTTTCTTTGAACTGTTTTGCAACCAAAGGCGACGGCTGTTTACGACCGCCCTCCCTTTAATCAGGGAAAGTCCAAATAAAAGAGGAGGCGCGCGGCCTTTCGTTAGAGCGTGGCGGAAGACTGTACAAAGAGTACGGCCCGGACGTTTCTCCTCAATGAGCTAAATTGAATTACCGTATTTTTCGGACTATAAGTCGCAGTTTTTTTCATAGTTTGGCCGGGCTCCAGTGCAACTTATATATGTTTTTTTTCCGTCTTTATTATGCATTTTCGGCAGGTGCGACTTATACTCCGGTGCGACTTATACTCCGACAAATACGGTATGTCTCCGTTTAATTCCTTGCTTCTTGTCTTGTTTAATAGATGTCATCAGTGTTTGAACCTGACAATAACAGCTAAAGCTAATGACGCAAATATGTACAAATATGCATAAAAAAAAACTCCTTCAGACATCACCCACGGGACGGTATAGTCGCCAAAAAAATGTTTTAGTTATATTGTAAAACATACAAACGTTGCTTGGAGTGAGGAATGAAGAATCCATACGAGTAGAAACGCTACGGACTGCTAGAAAACCGAACGGCAACTATACTTCCGGTAGGTTTAAGAAAAAAACAAGTCTAAACAGAAGGGCTATGCGAAATCTGTAAAACAAGTTATTTACACAGAAGCACACGGCAGTAAAACGGGTGATCAAACAAAACAGAAGTCACCATCAGGGACCCACTCGCTCTCCTATCAGCTAAACAGTCTCAAAAAGTCCGCGGTGACGTGTTCGTGAGTTTCACGAAATTGAAACAATACAAAAATAATGCCGTTGTAAGTTAATAATACTTAACGAAGACACTCGTAAACGTGTTAGCATAACTGCCGGAATAATTGTATCCAAGTTATCACACAACTTTGTGTTTCAATGAGTTCCCGGCGAGCACGACAAAAGCTGTCTTTGATCTTACCAATCAAAAAGGCTCGTAAAACTCCACTGTGTAGGATGGGAAGCGACGTGAAGGTGTCGGTGTCTTTGATCTATTGTAATCCACAGGAAGATTTTGTTTCGACCCGAGATCTACAAAGCGGACCTGACCCCCTCTCCAGGCACCTTTTCTTTGAACTGTTTTGTAACCAAAGGCGACGGCTGTTTACGACCCCCCTCACTTTAATCAGGGAAAGTCCAAATAAAAGAGGAGGCGTGCGACCTTTCCTTAGAGCGTGGCGGAAGACTGTACAAAGAGTACAGCCCAAACGTTTCTCCTCAATGAGCTAAATTGAATTATGTCTCCATTTAATTCCTTGCTTCTTGTCTTGTTTAATAGATGTCATCAGTGTTTGAACCTGACAATAACAGCTAAAGGTAATGACGCTAGCTTCGTTACATTACCATTGCACATACAAATATGCATAAGAAAACTCCTCTGGGACAGTTTAGTCGGCAAAAAAATGTTTTAGTTATATTGTAAAACGTACAAACGTTGAATGAAGAATCCATACGAGTACAAACGCTATGGACGGCCAGAAAACCGAACGGCAACTGTACTTCCGGTAGGTTTCCAAATGAAAGAGGAGGCGTGCGACCTTTCCTTAGAGTGTGGTGGAAGACTGTACAAAGAGTACAGTCCAGACGTTTCTCCTCAATGAGCTAATTTGAATGATGTCTCTGTTTAATTCCTTGCTTCTTGTCTTGTTTAATAGATGTCATCAGTGTTTGAACCTGACAATAACAGCTAAAGCTAATGACACAAATATGTACAAATATGCATAAAAAAACTCTTACAGACATCACACATGGGACGGTTTAGTCGGCAAAAAAATGTTTTAGTTATATTGTAAAACGTACAAACGTTGCTTGGAGTGAGGAATGAAGAATCCATACGAGTAGAAACGCTACGGACGGCTAGAAAACCGAACGGCAACTGTACTTCCGGTAGGTTTAAGAAAAAAACAAGTCTAAACAGAAGGGCTATGCGAACTCTGTGAAACAAGTTATTTACACAGAAGCACACGGCAGTAAAACGGCTGATCAAACAAAACAGAAGTCATCGTCATGGATCCACTAGCTCTCCTATCAGCTAAACAGTCTCAATAAGTCCGCGGTGACGTTTTGGTGAGTTTCACGAAATTGAAACAATACAAAAAGAATGCCATTGTAAGTTCATAAAACTTAACAAAGACACTCGTAAACGTGTTAGCATAACTGTCGGAATAATTGTATCTAAGTTATCACACAACTTTGAGTTTCAATGAGATCACGGCGGATCTTACCAATCAAAAAGGCTCGTAAAACTCCACTGTGTAGGATGGGAAGCGACGTGAAGGTGTCGGTTTCTTTGATCTAGTATAATCCACAGAAAGATTTTGTCTTGACCCGAGATCTACAAAGCGGAGAGGAAGCAGGACCTGACCCCCCCTCCAGGCACCTTTTCTTTGAACTGTTTTGTAACCAAAGGCGACGGCTGTTTATGACCCCCCCTCCCTTTAATCAGGGAAAGTCCAAATAAAAGAGGAGGCCTGCGACCTTTCCTTAGAGCGTGGCGGAAGACTGTACAAAGAGTACAGCCCAGACGTTTCTCCTCAATGAGCTAATTTGAATTATGGCTCCGTTTAATTCCTTGCTTCTTGTCTTGTTTAATAGATGTCATCAGTGTTTGAACCTGACAATAACAGCTAAAGCTAATGACGCGAATATGTACAAATATGCATACAAAAACTCCTTCAGACATCACACACGGGACGGTTTAGTCGGCAAAAAAAATGTTTTAGTTATATTGTAAAACGTACAAACGTTGCTTGGAGTGAGGAATGAAGAATCCATACGAGTAGAAACGCTACGGACGGCTAGAAAACCGAACGGCAACTGTACTTCCGGTAGGTTTAAGAAAAAAACAAGTCTAAACAGAAGGGCTATGCAAACTCTGTGAAACGAGTTATTGACACAGAAGCACACGGCAGTAAAACGGCTGATCAAACAAAACAGAAGTCATCGTCATGGACCCACTCGCTCTCCTATCAGCTAAACAGTCTCAATAAGTCCACGGTGACATTTTGGTGAGTTTCACGAATTTGAAACAATACAAAAAGAATGCCGTTGTAAGTTAATAAAACTTAACAAAGACACTCGTAAACGTGTTAGCATAACTGTCGGAATAATTGTATCTAAGTTATCACACAACGTTGTGTTTCAATGAGTTCCCGACGAGCACGACAAAAGCTGTCTTTGATCTTACCAATCAAAAAGGCTTGTAAAACTCCACTGTGTAGGATGGGAAGCGACATGAAGGTGTTGGTTTCTTTGATCTATTGTAATCCACAGGAAGATTTTGTCTCGACCCGAGATCTACAAAGCGGACCTGACCCCCTCTCCAGGCACCTTTTCTTTGAACTGTTTTGTAACCAAAGGCGACGGCTGTTTACGACGCCCCTCCCTTTAATCAGGGAAAGTCCAAATAAAAGAGGAGGCGCGCTGCCTTTCGTTAGAGCGTGGTGGAAGACTGTACAAAGAGTACAGCCCAGACGTTTCTCCTCAAAGAGGTAATTTGAATTATGTCTCCGTTTAATTCCTTGCTTCTTGTCCTGTTTAATAGATGTCATCAGGGTTTGAACCTGACAATAACAGCTAAAGCTAATGACGCTAGCTTCGTTACATTACCATTGCACATACAAATATGCATAAGAAAACTCCTCTGGGACGGTTTAGTCAGCAAAAAAAGGTTTTAGTTATATTGTAAAACGTACAAACGTTGAATGAAGAATCCATACGAGTAGAAACGCTATGGACGGCCAGAAAACCGAACGGCAACTGTACTTCCGGTAGGTTTCCAAATAAAAGAGGAGGCGTGCGACCTTTCGTTAGAGCGTAGTGAAAGACTGTACAAAGAGTACAGCCCAGACGTTTCTCCTCAATGAGCTAATTTGAATGATGTCTCCGTTTAATTCCTTGCTTCTTGTCTTGTTTAATAGATGTCATCAGTGTTTGAACCTGACAATAACAGCTAAAGCTAATGACGCAAATATGTACAAATATGCATAAAAAAACTCCTTCAGACATCACCCACGGGACGGTTTAGTTGGCAAAAAAATGTTTTAGTTATATTGTAAAACATACAAACGTTGCTTGGAGTGAGGAATGAAGAATCCATACGAGTAGAAACGCTACGGACGGCTAGAAAACCGAACGGCAACTGTACTTCCGGTAGATTTCCAAATAAAAGAGGAGGCGTTAGAGCGTGGTGGAAGACTCTACAAAGAGTACAGTCCAGACGTTTCTCCTCAATGAGCTAAATTGAATTCTGTCTCCGTTTAATTCCTTGCTTCTTGTCTTGTTTAATAGATGTCATCAGTGTTTGAACCTGACAATAACAGCTAAAGGTAATGACGCGAGCTTCGTTACATTCCCATGCCACGTACAAATATGCAAGTTATCACAAAAACTTTGAGTGTCCGGTGAGAAGACAAAAGCTGTCTTTGGAACCTACCAAGAGTAAGGCTCGTAAAACTCCACTGTGTAGAGGGAAAGCAAGATGAAGGTGTTCTGTTTTCTTTCATGTACGGTAATAAACAGAAATATATTGTTCTAACCCAAGGACTTCAAAGCGGAGAGGAAGCAGGACCAGACTCCCCTCCAGACGACCTCTTCTTGAACCTCCTTTTTGAACTATTTTATGACCTTTTCTTTTGAACTGTTCGGTAACCAAAGGCAACGCTGTTTACGACCCACTTCCCTTTGGAAGCAGCTGTGGTCGGAGAAAGTCAAATAAAAGGAGGAGGAGTACAATCCTTCGCCAGAGCGTGCTGAGATACTGTAAAAGGGTACAGTGTACAGGCGACTCTCCTCAATATTGAGTCCAAATTGGATTCTGTCTCTGCTTGATTCCTTGCCTCTTGTCTTGTTTAATAGATGCCATCAGGGTTTGAACCTGACACCAGACATCACACGCAGGACGGTTTTATCGGCAAAAAAAAAGTTTTAGTTATATTGTAAAACGTACAAACGTTGAATGAACAATCCATACGAGTAGAAACCCTATGGACGGCTAGAAAACCTAACGGAAACTGTACTTCCGGTGAATTTCTTTTCACTATTTACTTTGGAAAAATCCATAAATCCGCCGCACCGTTTTAGAAGCCGCAGGGTTCAGTGCTTAGGAAAAAAAGTAGTGTAGTCTGTGCATCTCAATTGTGCAACACTGTTTGGTGGAAATAGTTTATGGATATATTTGCAGCCCTCGCAGCCGCTGATTGAATACGACTGTGAAATAATCCAATGGCTAACAACCTTCTGCCTTGACAGAAGGTACATTGTCTCCTCCTGAGTCCCTGGCGGTCCGTCAGTTATGCAAACACAACGTTACTCCGAGCCGCTTGCCTGATGAAAATTAGGTTGTTTTTTTTTGTACAAAACTGAAAGGCTTTGCCAATGGACTGAACAAAGCCGCGAGTTGGAAAATAATGCACGGGCCATATTTGGAATATGGGCTTGAGGGCAGTGTCCCTTTTGGCTGATGAGATGGATTTTCACTGATCTATTCCGGATCAGGGATTTCATTGTGTGAATCCACTTCTAATCAATGTGGGGATGTCTTTAGAGTTCTGGACAGTTTTTTCAAAAAATGATGAACTTAGAATTTAATGGCAGCAAAAAAGGGGCATTTTTACCACTGTGTTACATGGCCTTTCCTTTTAACAACACTCAGTAAACGTTTGGGAACTGAGGAGACACATTTTTGAAGCTTTTCAGGTGGAATTCTTTCCCATTCTTGCTTGATGTACAGCTTAAGTTGTTCAACAGTCCGGGGGTCTCCGTTGTGGTATTTTAGGCTTCATATTGTGCCAGACAGGCCAGTCTAGTACCCGGACTATGACTATTTACTATGAAGCCGCGCTGTTGTAACTCGTGGCTTGGCATTGTCTTGCTGAAATAAGCAGGGGCGTCCATGATAACGTTGCTTGGATGGCAACATATGTTGCTCCAAAACCTGTATGTACCTTTCAGCATTAATGGCGCCTTCACAAATGTGTAAGTTACCCATGCCTTGGGCACTAATACACCCCCATACCATCACAGATGCTGGCTGTTGAACTTAGCCCCTAGAACAATCCGGATGGTTCTTTTCCTCTTCGTTCCGGCGGACACGACGTCCATAGTTTCCAAAAACAATTTGAAATGTGGACAGAACACTTTTCCATTTTCAGTCCATCTTATATGAGCTCGGGCCCAGCGGGTGTTGTTGATAAATGGCTTTCGCTTTGCATAGTAGAGTTTTAACTTGCACTTACAGATGTAGCGACGAACTGTAGTTACTGACAGTGGTTTTTTGAAGTGTTCCTGAGCCCATGTGGTGATATCCTTTACACACTGATGTCACTTTTTGATGCAGTACCGCCTGAGGGATCGAAGGTCACGGGCTTAGCCGCTTATGTGCAGTGATTTCTCCAGATTCTCTGAACCTTTTGATGATATTACGGACCGTAGATGGTGAAATCCCTAAATTCCTTGCACTAGCTGGTTGAGAGAGGTTTTTCTTAAACTGTTCGACAATTTGCTCACGCATTTGTCGACAAAGTGGTGACCCTCGCCCCATCCTTGTTTGTGAATGACTGAGCATTTCATGGAAGCTGCTTTTATACCCAATCATGGCACCCACCTGTTCCTAATTAGCCTGTTCACCTGTGGGATGTTCCAAATAAGTGTTTGATGAGCATTCCCTCAACTTTCTCAGTCTTTTTTGCCACTTGTGCCAGCTTTTTTGAAACATGTTGCAGGCACCAAATTCCAAATGAGCTAATATTTGCAAAAAATAACAAAGTTTCTCAGTTTGAACATTAAATATCTTGTCTTTGCAGTCTATTCAATTGAATATAAGTTGAAAAGGATTAGCAAATCATTGTATTCTGTTTTTATTTACCATTTACACAACGTGCCAACTTCACTGGTTTTGGGTTTTGTACTTTATTCTTTAATATTATTTAATATTGCAACAAAAACATGTGTTTTGTTAAAATAAAAAATCGATACTTAAATATATGTTTTTGATATATGATTTCAAAGCAAGTTGAATTGCAAACTGTAAACATGATTGTATAAATATTTTACAATAAAAAAAACTGGCAACTCAGTCGTCAAAATTTTACCGTGGTACTGTTTTTTTCTTTTTATAGCAACCATACATTCTATGGTCGAAAAACTGTTCACTCAGTCGCCAGAATTTTTACCATAAAAATAAATTGTGGTACTATTTTTCCTTTTGCAGTAATACACTGTAAAATAGTGTAAAATCATAGTTTTTACAGTAAAAAAACCCCAAAACTGGCAGCTCAGCTGTAAAAAAAAAATAGTGCTGTTTTTCGGTACACTGTAAAAACAACAACAGCATATTTGTATGGTAAAAAAAAAAAAAACCCTGACAACTCAGTCGTCAGAATCTAACCATAAAAAAAACGGTGGTATTAATTTCCATTTACAGCAATATGCTGCAAAAAATTTTTACACACCGTATTTTCCCGACTATAAGGCGCACTTAAAATCCTTTCATTTTCTCAAAAATCGACATTGCGCCTTATAACCCTTTGCGCCTAATGTACGGAATAATTCTGGTTGTGCTTACCGACCTCGAAGCGATTTTATTTGGGTACAAGGCGTAATGATAAGTGTGACCAGTAGATGGCAGTCACACATAAGAGGTACATGTAGACTGCAATATGACGCCAGTATACAACACCACAACTTTAAATGTTCTATTTAAAATAAAGAACATTACACACAGCGCTCAAAAATACGTCAAAATGTTTTAGTAGGACTTTGAAGCCACACCGCTTGATAGATTGTTGGCCCATTACGGCTTTCGTGGTCAGAGATACAAGTATTACTATTAGAAATGTCCGATAATGGCTTTTTTGCCGATATCCGATATTCCAATATTGTCCAACTCTTAATTACCGATTCTGATATCAACCGATACCGATATACACAGTCGTGGCATTAACACATTATTATGCCTAATTTTGTTGTGATGCCCCGCTGGATGCATTAAACAAAGTAACAAGGTTTTCCAAAATAAATCAACTCAAGTTACGGAAAAAAAATGCCAACATGGCACTGCCATATTTATTATTGAAGTCACAAAGTGCATTATTTTATTTTTAACATGCCTCAAAACAGCAGCTTGGAATTTGGGACATGCTCTCCCTGAGAGAGCATGAGGAGGTTGAGGTGGGTGGGGTTGGGGGGTAGCGGGGGGGGGGGGGGGTGTATATTGTAGCGTCCCGGAAGAGTTAGTGCTGCAAGGGCTTCTGGGTATTTGTTCTGTTGTGTTTATGTTGTGTTACGGTGCGGGTGTTCTCCCGAAATGTGTTTGTCATTCTCGTTTGATGTGGGTTCACAGTGTGGCGCATATTTGTAACAGTGTTAAAGTTGTTTATACAGCCACCTTCAGTGTGACCTGTATGGCTGTTGAGCAAGTATGCGTTGCATTCACTTGTGTGTGTGACAAGCCGTAGGTATTATGTGACGCAAAGGCAGTGCCTTTAAGGTTTATTGGCGCTCTGTACTTCTCCCTACGTCTGTGTACACAGCGGCGTTTTAAAAAGTCATACATTTTACTTTTTGAAACCGACACCGATAATTTCCGATATTACATTTTAAAGCATTTATCGGCCGATAATATCGGCAGTCCGATATTATCGGACATCTCTAATTACTATGTTGTGTGTATAAGGACCGCACAATGGCACCCATTGTGTTGCAATATTATGCAAAACCAACGTTTCATACCTTCTGGTACCTGCTGATGTTTATTTGAGATCTGCATAAGTACTGAAAATGTGCGCACATCCGCTACTGTAGTCTGTAGTCGATAAGTTTCTTCTTTATCACTATCTTCTTTTTATGGGACATCCACCCTCTGCTGTTGCCATTTTTAATACAAAGTAGCGTAAAGTTCTAACTTATATATCGCCATGGAAGCACTAAAAACTACCGGTGTAGTGAGTTTACATTATTCACCCAAGGAAGTTTAGTTATTAGAGAGCTCCGGTCGAACGGTTTTTCACGGGACACATTAACCGGCCTTGTTGTTGCACTAGTGAGCCACGGATGAGGAGATGCTACTCATTGATTTAAGTAAAGTCTGTGTGAGGGGGCGTGGCCTGCGGACCTGCAGCGAGGCGGGGTGTGCCGGGGCCGGCTCTGAGATCGGCGACAGGTTCGTTTGCCTGATCACCTGTCACCCTGTAAAAGGGCAGCAGCCGAGAGGAGAGGGGTGGATGGCTTGACAAAACCGTCAAGCCTGTCATGCCTCTACTGGGTGGTCCGAAGGACCCGGAGGTTCAAGACCTCCACAGTCTGAATGTCATTAAAAAAACTACAACAAAAGATGACCGTGCACAAGTAATTTTGCCTGCTAAACAATCGGAACGTGGCTCTTATTGTAAACAACATGCAGATTCAGTCCTTAAAGAGATATTTTTTTTTGTGCCGTAACAGAATGAAGCCGGAAAAAAAATCTACCTTTTCACTTATCTTTCCTGGGAGAGGGGGGTTCGATATAGGCGTGATTTATAACCCAGGTATAAAATGTTGTTTTTTTTAATAACTTCGGGGAGCTTTGGGAAAAGGCCAGGTTTAAAAGAAGCGTTGACACGCGGTTAGTAATTGTTTGAAAAGTTTGCATTGGTGGAGAGTGTGTGTGTGTCGAGACAGCCCGCAGAGTGATTAAAGGTGGTGCACATTCTTAACGGTGGGGAAGTGGTGTGATTTAACAAGGAGGAGTTTTCCCTGCAGAAAAGAGTAAAACCTTTAACTGCTCCCACAAAAAAAGAAGAAGTGCAAAGTCATTGTCATAGAGTGCAGGGCACACTGCGGGAAGGTTTAAAAAAAAAAAAAAAAAATTCATCATTATTGTTAAAAGGGCGACTGTCTGGTGTTGTGCAACTTTATGAACTTGAGTGTGGCTGCAATTAAAACTCAGTCTATAAGCTCTGTGGGGAAAGACATTTACTTTCTGGCAGGTTTTTTTTGTAGGGGGGCAAAAAAAAAAAAAGCATTACGTGAAATGGATTATTTTCTATGTGACACAAGACACTATGAATTTTCCTCTTGCACCTGAGGAACAAACAGATTGTGGTTTTATTGAGTAAAAAAACAAACAAATCTTTATTTTTCCCAAGCTGGACAAACTGTAACGTCTCATGTAAGTGCGATTTAAAATCCTATTTTAAAGAAATAATAATGCTGACAAGTGTGTTAGTGTCGCAGGAGGAGTTCAATCTAAAAATAACTTAATATTCAACAATAGTACTATTAATTGTCAGAATAATTAAAACAATTACTGTATTAGATCTACTCTCTTTTTTATGCTGGCATTTTTAAAAAAAAATTTTTGCTGCAGCTTTTACTTATACTGTAATATTGTATATGGCAATTGGGATTTGTTATATATTGTATATATTATATAAAAATATAATATAATAATATATCGGTATAAATTATATACTGTATATATATATAATACGTAAATATTACATATATGTAATATTTTGTATTGTTACTATTGTACATTTTTTGTCTACTTAATACCTGCATTATCCTTACCATCCTTTCAAAATGTACCATAGTAGCAATATAAAATATTACATGTAATATTTTATATTGCTACTATGGTACATTTTTTGTCTACTTAGTACCTGCATTATCCTTTCCATCCTTACCCTTTCCATCCTTTCAAAATGTACCATAGTATTTTATTTATCACATCCACGGGAGCCCGCATTCTCGTTGTCCCTCCTTAAACAAATGGACAAAGTTTTTTGCTTAGTAGAATCACAACTGACCTGGACTTTGGAAAGTTCTCTTGCCGTCCGAGAAGTGTTGTATCCGAAATAGCTGCAATCGCTAATTCGGACACGACACTTCTCGGATGGCAAGATAACTTTCCAATGTCCAGGCCAGCTGTGATTCTACTTAATGATTTTTTAGTTATATTGTAAAACTAAAGAAGAAAAGTGAAGAGTTTGGGGAACAACAGCAACTCAGCCACCAACTGGTAGGCCACGTAAACTGACAGCGCATAGTGCAAAGACTTTCTGCACAGTCAGTTGCTACAGAGCTCCAAACTTCACGTGACTTTCCAATTAGCCCACGTACAGTACGCAGAGAGCTTCATGGAATGGGTTTCCATGGCCGTGCAGCTGCATCTAAGCCATACACCACCAAGTCCAATGCAAAGCGTGGGATGCAGTGGTGTAAAGCACGTCGCCACTGGACTCTAGAGCAGTGGAGACGCCTTCTCTGGAAACAAGACTTAAACAAGTTGAAAAACTTATTCGGGTGTTACCATTTAGTGGTCAATTGTACGGAATATGTACTTCACTGTGCAACCTACTAATAAAAGTCTCAATCAATGAATCACGCTTTTCCATCTGGCAATCTGATGGACCAGTCTGGCTTTGGAGGTTGCCAGGAGAACACTAGACTTTGGACTGCATTGTGAAATTTGGTGGAGGAGGAATTATGGTGTGGGGTTGTTTTACATTACAACAGTAATGTAAAATCTGTGTTGTTGCCAAGTAACATCCTACGACATGAAAAAAGTCCTGAGGCATCCATTGTGGATGCCTCTGTCGAATCTTCTGGCCTGAGAAAATATCCAATGCCCATCTATACAAGAAGATCAAGTGCAACCGTGCGGTGCTAGAGATCAAATGTCGCCGATTCCAATGGTTTGGGTATGTTCTCAGGATGGACCAAGACCGCATCCCCAAGATCGCTCTACGGTGGACTCCACCTGGGAAAAGGAAGCAAGGCCGGCCCAAGAACACGTGGCGGCGTACGGTGACAGCTGAGCTGTAGGAGATGAACCTAACCTGGGCCGAGGCACAGCATGTTGCGCAAGACCGGTCCGGATGGAGGCATTTCGTCGAAGCCTTATGATGGATTAAGAGGATTAGGTAAGTAAGTAAGTAAGTTGTAGTGGAGGAGGGCGTGGTCGGCGGGTGTGTATGGCCCGGCTTCGAAGCCAGCGGCAGGTGAGTAGATTACCCAGCTGGGAATGATTATATAATCACCTGTCGATGATTATATAATCACCTGTCGCCTTCATGATGCATGTAGAGTAGTTAAGTAATGGAAAACCAGCAAAAAAGAGCAGTAAATAATTGACTTTGCTAATAATGTGTTTATCTAGCGAGCATTAAAGACTAACACATGCATCAAACAAAAGTACAACATTGAAGATTGTGATAAAATATTGCAACTTCAGCTGAGTTGTGAATGAAACCCGTTGACAGGAGCAACTTTTGACATTTTATAACACTTTCAGAGACGGATGCAAGGTCTATGACGCAGGTTTCTCGAGGCAAACAGTTGCTCATGTGTGCGTTTCAGAGCGAGATCTCTGATACAATTACCGGGTCTGCTTTTAGCGGTAACGCACAGAACTGGAGAAATGCGTCAGAAAGAGACATCTTTCGCTTCCATAAGAGCAATTTCGGTGCCCTTGAGCAAACGTGTGACGTGTGACGGAAATGTCATCACGGTAGAGATGGAGCCATTAGCAGTGGGAAGCAGGCTGTCGCAAAAAGAGTGCATGTCTGACAAAGAATTGACGATTTTGAATGGTGAATGCTTTTAGTTGCAAGCTCTATTATTATTATTATTATTATTATTATTATTATTGTGTGAATGCTCCAATGCATTCACACACATATGGTTTTCTACACCAAAATTCATCTATTTATTATTATTCTTCTTCTTCTCCAGATTTTAGCACGCTCTACCTTACACATTTTCCACCCGATTCAAACCGTTCCAACTTCAAACTGTTCAACCTATTCGGGAATGGCAGCTTTTCCTTGACAAATTCCAAAAATTCCCAGATTTCCCAGAATTTCAGGTTTTCCGGGATATTTTTCCCCATTCAAAATGAATTTTTCAAACTTCCACCATTTCCACATTTTTCAACCGATTCAAACCGTTCCACCTTCAACACATTCCACCATTCTGGAAAGTCAAACTATCAGTTTTCCAAGTTCAAAAAAATTCCAGGATTTTCCAGAATTCATGCTTTTCCAAAGCCCTATTTCCACCCTTTTTTCGGGCGACTACTCCTTCCACATTTTTCAACACATTTCAACCGTTCCACCGTCAAAACATTCCCCTTAATCAAGAAAAAAAACAAAGTTGTTTTTTGAACTGGAAAAATACCTGGTTTTCCGGAAATTCCAGGAATTCCGTAATAGCATTTCTCAGGAACAGCATAATTTTATTTTATTTTTTTCAAACTTTCTATCAACAGTTAGACCTGAAGTTGATTAGTAAATATTTAAGAGTTGAACAATAATAATAATAAAATATTATATATAGATATATATTATTTATTTTTAACATTTTTAAGTGTAAGACATTTCCAGGTCACTGGGACCAAACTTAAGGGAGCCCAAAATGTTAAAAACATTTTTTTTTAATTATTTTGCATTAGTTTTGAAAATGAAAAATAACAAAATGGCCCTCGCATGCTTTAATTTTTCAATGTTACTGTTTAAACTGTGTGCAATATTACATTGGCCAAAAATATGCGCAGAGGCTACTTTTTTTTAAATATTTTTTTATATAAACCTTTATTTATAAACTGCAACATTTACAAACAGCTGTGAAACAATAATCAAAATAAGTATGGTGCCAGTATGCTGGGTTTTTTTCTCAATAGAATACTGGAAAGGATAGAAATGTAGTTTGTCTCTTTTATCCGATTATTAATCGAAGTAATAATCGACAGATTAATCGATTATCAAATTAGTTGTTAGTTGCAGCCCTAATATATATATATATATATATATATATATATATATATATATATATATATATATATATATATATATATATTACACACACCGGCCCCCAGACACATTTTTTCTCTAAATTTGGCCCCCCCCCCCCAAGTCAATATAATTGCCCAGGCCTGCCTTAGAGGCTGCAGGGCATTGAGTACCGCCTGGACCTCCCTCCACTCGCCCTCCTCTCAGCCTGCACCAGCACCAGTCTGGCTATCAGACCGTGAGATTGGCGGTGGCATCCAAAACCGGCGCGGCTTGGCCGGACACGGAAGAGAGAACCAAAAAACGAGGACGATAGCGGGAGAGCACGGGGAGTGCGATACGGTACTGTTGTTGGAACGGAAACAGTGTGGAGTGGTGCCACGCAGTGAAATTGGACCGCAGAGGTGGGAAAGTTACATTTCTGTATTTGTGACTGAAGCAATTAGATGAATTTAGACAATTGTTTTGTGTGCTGTAAAAAAAACATTTCTGTGCTACTAATTTAGTTTTTTCATTTAGTGAAAAACTAGCATGAACATGACACTTTATTAAAAAAAGTTTAAGAAAAATGTTGACTCAACTCAGTCAGGTTATCTTGTTTGACTGAGTTAAGTTGAGTTAAGTATATTACATTTCAAAACGTGAACTTGAAAATATTAGTTGACATACATAACCCAAAACCAGTGAAGTTGGCACGTTGTGTAAATAGTAAATAAAAACAGAATACAATGATTTGCAAATCATTTTCAACTTATATCTAATTAAATAGACTGCAAAGTAAAGATATTTAACGTTCGAACTGGAAAACTTAATTTTTTGCAAATATTAGCTCATTTGGAATTTGATGCCTGCAACATGTTTCAAAAAAGCTGACACAAGTGGCAAAAAAGACGGAGAAAGTTGAGGGAATGCTCATCAAACACTTATTTGGAACATCCCACAGGTGAACAGGCTATTTGGGAACGGGTGGGTGCCATGATTGGGTATAAAAGCAGCTTCCATGAAATGCTCAGTCATTCACAAACAAGGACGGGGCGAGGGTCACCACTTTGTCAACAAATGCGTGAGCAAATGGTCCAACAGTTTAACAACATTTCTCAACCAGCTATTGCAAGGAATTTAGGGATTTCACCATCTACGGTCCGTAGTATCATCAAAAGGTTCAGAGAATCTGGAGAAATCACTGCACGTAAGCGGCTAAGCCCGTGACCTTCGATCTCTCGGGCGGGACTGCATCAAAAAGCGACGTCAGTGTGTAAAGGATATCACCACATGGGCTCAGGAACACTTCAGAAACCCACTGTCAGTAACTACAGTTGGTCGCTACATCTGTAAGTGCAAGTTAAAACTCTAGTATGCAAAGCGAAAGCCATTTATCAACAATACCCGGAGCTCGAGCTCGTCTAAGATGAACTGATGCAAAGTGGAAAAGTGTCTGTGGTCTGACGAGTCCACATTTCAAATAGTTTTTTTGGAAACTGCGGATGTCGTGTCTTCCGGAACAAAGACATGTATCTGTGTTTGGCTCATTTTAGCTGCCTAATGA
>NC_084550.2:19115000-19137500 GCF_033978685.3 Nerophis lumbriciformis | reverse complement strand
CACCACAAGATTAACATGCTGTAAAAAATCAATCAATTATCAATCCCATAATTTACAACTATTAATTAGGCTATCAAACTCTTAACCATTAAACAAGTGCAAGAAAATGGACACATCTTTTCCCTTTAAGTTAAAACAGATTTTAAATAAATTGTCTCAACATAAATGCACCAAGATACATATAAAATACATTTAACACCAGAAACACAATAGATAAATGCAACAGAAAACCCAATATGCAAATACATAAATACCTAACCAATTAACCACCTATTTAGATACATATTTAAAATCCATATTCAATATAAATATGATTAATTTAGCAGTGAAACACTCAATCTTAAACGCTGTCTACTGGTAGAAAAATGCCCCTTTTTCTACGCCCTCACCAACACAGTTAAATCCAACACTTTAAATTGAGCGACTTCACCCTCCTGATGAAGCAAACTGCTCCAACATTTATCAAACTAAGCAAATAATATCAACACTAAACAACAGTTACATAACACACTGTGTGTATTTAGCCTCCAGACTAAGCACGCTACATGCACACCCCCCCCATCTCACCAGCGCAACAGGTGCGCCACACCCACGAAGAGAAATATTAAATCTTACATACTTTTGGCACAACTCTGGGTTATCTGTAATGAACTAAACCTTGTTCCACTCTGCGCTGGCGTCTTTTGTACTCCTTGATTTGACACAGCGGTCTAATTACCGGGCTCGCGCACCAGCAGATGAGACAGGAGCGCGCCGCGTTATACCTGCGCGCGAACGTAAACTGATCGGCTCTGATTTTATAAGCCGACTGGCCGAAATAATGCCGAATTATATACATTTCCTGGGGTTGCCTAGGTGAATAGGGATGCGGATGTGCTCTAAGATAAAATATAATTTTATTAAGTGGGGTTTGGCTGGTTGCTAAACAGCCACGGTTGCGAGCTCGCGCTTCAGCTGACGAGACAGCTGTTCACCGCTACAACATTATTAGGCCGTTTATTGAAATACTCCCACACTTTTGACGACTTTTGGCGTGCTTTTTTTCCCTCGCTCGCACCGCTCGCATCATCTGCTTTGCGCTCCGCCATGACGGCAGTGTGACGTAAATATGCGACGCGTCGAAGCATAAAAACGACGTCGACGTATTTACGTAACCGATGACGTCGACTACGTCGACGCGTGGTTTCAGCCTTAATATACACACATATACATATATACACACACACATATATACACACATATACATATATACACACACACATATATATATATATATATATATATATATATATATATATATATATATATATATATATATATATATATATATATATATATATATATATAGATATACACACACAGTGCTGGCCCAAGCCTCCATGAGGCCCTAAGCAAAATTTGATTTTGGGGCCCTCTATTTCTGCCAATAATATATAAATAATATATAAACTCATTGCGGCTCTGGCAGTGTTGTTTACATTATCCTATTGTCAGCCTGGCATGTCTTTACAAATGACATGTCATTTATAAAGATATGGGGGTGGCCCAGTTAAGAACATAAATAATACCAATGAATGAACGAATGATGTCCAGAGTGCCACATATGGTTCCTAATCTTAAAATGTAGAAAACATTCAGCTACAAGAGTGGCCTGGGGTTGAACAGTCCAAGTGATAAAGCTTTGTATTTACAGTAAAAGTGTCATCTTGTCTCATCAGTCTTGTACATATTAGTCTTTAATTACTAGTTTATATTTTTAGTTAATTGTTCATATTTAATGTTTACTTTGTACAAAGAGAGCGCAGTCTACTGAAGTTAAATTCCATGTGTGTTAAACATAACTGGACAATAAAGCTGATTCTGATTCACTTTATTATTTTTGGTAACAAAAACCTGAAACAGCAATGTGCAAAAATGTTGACCTAAAATTGTGTTTTTGTACAATAATATATCTTTGATCATTTAGAAATCATCAGTCAGACTCGTACATGCAAAAAATAAAAAATAATAATTTTTTGTTAATTGCTTTTGGGGGCCCCTGGTGGCCGTGGGGCCCTAAGCAAGTGCTTAGTACGCTTATGCCTTGGGCCGGCTCTGTATACACATATATATACACACATATATATATATATATATATATATATATATACATTTATATATACACACACATATATATATATATATATATATATATATATATATATATATATATATATATATATATATATATATATATATATATATATATATATATATACATACATTTATATATACACACACATATATATATTGTTAGAATAATTATGTATATATTATCATCATAACTTTATGCTTAAGGGCCATACTATAAAGTATTGTCAATTTGTGCAGAGCTAGCAATCCAAAAGATTGCTAGCCTCGTTATCAGTGTTGTGTGCAGACTCGGCCTGCTGGAAGCCAAGGCCGAATATTTGGTTCCAAGACCAGACAAAGCAGAGAAGAGACTGGGCGATATCACCAAGAGTCAACATATTTGCATTTTTGTATTATCATATATTGTGTCTTACTGGAGTTGTCGAGATTACCCCCTTCCCTCAGTCACCGTGATGTAATAGGGCCATTTTCCTAATAAATGGAGGAGGCGCACGGGCTTTTCTTTAGAACGTAGTTTGGATCTGTAACTAGAGTACAGCCCAAAACACGTGTCTCCTCATGAGCTAAATTGAACTCCGTCTCTGATTCATTCCTTGCTTCTTGTCTGATTAGTAGATGTCAACAGTGTTTGCACCAGACATCTCTTTGGTCCTTCGAGCCGGATCCCAACACGTCTGACGATTCCAGCCTGGTGAGTAAAACCAGAAGACCATGGCACCCACATCTCCCATTGAGGAGCTGCTTTTTCTGCACCCTGGCTGGATCTGACGACTGACGGGGAACCGAGGACAAGAGGAAGGAACGCAGATTTCAGTGAGTACGTTTTGAATTACAAAGGAAAAATAGCGTGTGACTGAGGGTTACGACGCATAGAAGAAGAAAAAAAAGCGTGTAACTAAGGGTTACGACGCATACAAAAAGCGTGTGACTAAGGGTTACGACGCAAAAACAAACCCTGTAAATCCTAGGCTCTAACAGGTAAAAAGGCCTACAAATCAGAAGGACGTCGGAGTCCGCAAAGAATGAAACTTCCGTAAGATTCAACATTGAAAATAAACCAAATTAAGGACATCGGAGTCCACGTAAAAACCGACAATTCTAAAACAGAAGAGGCCATATAAGGACGTCGGAGTCCACAAGTACTGAAACTTCCGTAAAACAAGTGTGAAAGGTATGAACGTGAGAGTGTGTGGGAGTTATCGCCACTAGGCGATCACTCCATACTAAAGTTGTGAGAAGTAATAGTGGGTTATTGTGGAGGCATCAGGCAAGACATCTCCACTGGGGGAAAAACCTCCAGTAGAAGTGACATGTACCACAATAATAAATTGAACCACTATCTTACAACAAAGACAAAAGTAATCCTTATAAGTTTGGCTCTGTAAAGTACGACGGATTACTCCAAATTCTCAAAATGGAAAGAGGGACCCAAAGAAACGCAGATCTGATATGGTCTATTACAATCTATTATAACCAAAATAGGAGAAAACAACAACGGCAGCGGTTACACCCTACTGCATGTTGGCGTTGTGGCAGAGAAGGACATTTAGCACGAGACTGTCCTGAGAAAAAACAAAACGTAGATCAGCGTTAAACAAAATCTAATCAGAGGACATACTAAGTTATGAGAACTTAAGTAAACAGACAGCAAGTAAACCAGAAATAATAATTGAAATAAATAACAAAGAAAGCAAATTTCTATGTGACACTGAAGCATGTAGAATTACATGTAGAGAATAAAACTAAATGGAAATAAATGTCTGCAAGATAAGAAGTCTGTCCAGTGTTTACAAGGACGAGACGTCATGAACTGTGCTCGGATTAGTAATAGATAGATAGCACTCTATTGATTCCTTCAGGAGAGTTCCCTCAGGAAAATTTAAATCCCAGCAGCAGTGTACAAAATTGAGATTGAGTTTAAAAAGTAAAAAGTAAATAATGGGGGTATAAATGGAAACAAAATAGAAAAATATTATAATAGAATAAAAATAAAAAGCAACAATGAGAATGAAAATATAACAGTAAAATAAGAATATCACAAGAGAAACTAGGCATTAATGACCATGTTATGAAAAAGTATTGCACTGTTATTGTTTTGCATCCCCTGTCATCCTAGCTCCCCCAAAGAGGAGTTGTACAGTCTAATGGCGTGTGAGACAAAGGATTTTTTTTTTTTTTAGTCTAAATCATATCTAAAGTTTAAAATTCTAAAATTCAGGTTATGAAGGAGGAATGATTGTTAAGAGATAAATAAAGATGCATGACATTAAAAGGTTTTGGATTGCTGCTGACCCTGTTGTATTTTATAAGACTGATTTATTTTGGATTGTTGTGTTTGTATTGTGAAAAGAGAGAGAAGGAGAAAGAGAGAGAGAGAGCAGGTGAAGGAAGATTGAGGGTGAAGAGAATGGATTGAGAAAATATGGAAAAAGAATGTTTATAACCTTACGTTACGTGAATGGTTTCTAGGAGAGGAGAACAGAAAATAGAAACATTGTGTGAAGTGTAAGGAAGAGATGGATACAGGATGTTGTTTGTAAAGGAAAACGAAAGTGAAGAAAAGATGAGAAAGTGACAAATGAAGGTATTCACAAGTGGTAGGCTGTTGGTTGTGGTTCGCTGCAAGTTTGTGTATTTGTTTGTTTGGTAGTTTAAGTGAAATGGGAAGAAATCAATAGGAAGAATTAATGCAAAATGGAATAAACTAATGCGAACGAGAGATAATGGGGGATATTGAAATAAGATATGAAGAAAATGTAGATTGAAGATATACATGTATGTTTGGATATATAAATAGCGCTTTTATATATACAAATATATGTATATATATCTATAATTAAAATAATGGAACAAATAAAAACCTAGATTAATAACTATAATAAGAGTCGATATGTATAGCATGATAAAATGATATAAAATAAGTTACATGTTTAGAGGCTGAGGAAGAAAAAAAAGAAAAACGCTCTTCGAGTGTGTTCGCCTTATCTCTTAGAATGTGCACTCACGCACACACATAACCTTGTGTGTGTGTGTGTGTGTGTGTGTGCGTGCGTATGGCGCACCAGGAGTGCAAGTTAGAAAATAAATGTATTAAGTGTAAGTTTTAAGTTGTTTAACTTTAAAGTGTAGTCTAACATTCTTAGGTTAGAATATTTTTTAGACATTTGCAGTACACCATACATCTGGGTGGTGAGCTATGATAAGATAATGGCATAACATGAAATAAATAAAGAGGCATGGCAATCTCAACAGCTTTCAGTTAGCTATAGACTTTTGATGATATAATGTGAGTAACTATAACCATTACAACTGTTTGCTTTGAATATTGTTGAATAATAATTACAAATAAAACATTAAGAATTGGAAGAATGTCTCTTCTGAGTTGTAAAATTATAGTTAATACACTTAGACAGTTTTTAGTGGGTTTAAAATGTTATTTAAAATTACATGAAGTAATAGGTATAACATTTGAATTAGGAATATTGATTTAGTGTTTATTAGGACAATAAATGCTGTAATTTTAAACATCATATGCAGGATTGGACACATTTCACAGTGATTGATATCAGTAATGCATTCTTCTCGATACCAATACATAAAGAAAGTAAATTTTGGTTTGCATTTACTTATAAAGGGAAAAGATACACCTATACAAGACTACCTCAAGGGTATGCGGAAAGTCAGACAATCTTTTCACAAGCAATGCATGCAAGCATGTCCAAATTCGAACCTTCAGGAGGAAAACAAAAGTCCTGATATACGTAGATGACATATTAGCATCACTGGATAGAGAAACCAGTAGAAAAGATACATTAGCGTTATTAAATCATCTACACAGTGAAGGACACGAAGTAAGCAAAACAAAAGTCCAATTATGCAAAACAGAAGTAAAATATCTAGGACATTCTCTAAACAAAGATGGACGCACTATTGTGGGAAGCAGAAAAACAGCAGTGCTGCAAGCACCAAAACTACAAACAAAGAAGCAAATTGTCATTTCTAGGATTAACTAATTACTGTAGAAGTTGGATACCAAATTACACAGAAATTGTAGCTCCTTTAAGTAAATTAATGTATGAAAAAGATCTAAAAATGTCAACACCAATAGAGTGGAATTTAGAAGCTGAAGCAGCATTCTGTGAAATAAAAATAGAATAGGATATGTGCAGTTGTTACAGCAACTGAAGTTTTGAAAGCTATCAAATGAGCATCAAATGACTCAATGCAAGCAACACAACTAGTAACACTAAAGCAAGTAAATTAATAAGATCAAAATGTTACAATACACACAGATAGTCAATATGCATTCTCAACAGTGCACACATTTGCACAACACTGGCAAAATAGAGGAATGATAACGTCAACGGGAAACCTTGTAACACATGGAGAACTATTAAAAGTAATATTAAAAGCGGTACAGTTAGCAGCTAAAATAGCAATGTGCAAATGTGTGGCACACACCAACGGAACGGACGCAATATCTGTCATACGTGGGTTATGCAGCTTGCTGCGGTTCGTTCTTTCAATGCAAAAAGACGGCTCTGGACGAAGGTGTAAAGGTAGGATGGGATTTATTAACATAAATCATCCAACTACCAAAAACACAAACAACATAAGAAGAAAGGCGTGCCTAAAACACGTCAAGCTAAGACTAAAACAGAAGCTATGGCATGGAACAAGAAACTTAATTGGTACAGCGTGACACAAACAGTGTGACATAAATAATGAAGCCAGGCCCACTGACTGGCAGAGGTAACTTAAATAATGCCTCTGATTGGTGCTCGGGAAGCAGGTGAGCGGGCGAGCACTAATCAGAGACAGGTGAACAAAATAAGTCGCCATGGTGACAAAAACAAACAAGGAAGCCTAAACGGGAATTAAAGAAGTCCAAAACTAACAGAACATAACTAAACAAAACATGATCAGGACCACGGATCATGACAATATCACGTTTGCGGACAAAACAGCAAAACAAACAGCAGAAGAAGAAATACAAGGTTTTAAACTACAAACTAGTGAAATGAATAATGATATACTAAAAGACATGCAACAACAAAGTACTCCAAAAGAAAAAGATAAATGGAAAAATAAACCAAAAAAAAAAGAACAAAAACAAAAAACGGAGCCACGTTGAACAAAGACGACATCTATGTATGTCCAGACAATAAACGAATTTTACCAAAAAAATCTGTATAAGTAGGCAGCAGTATTGAGCCATGGTTGTACTCATGTCTCAACAGGAGGGATGGTGACCCTTATACAGAAGTACTATACTACCTACAGCTTTTATTCTTATTCAAAAAATAAATAAAAATAAAATTTGTAGGTCATGCATGACCTGTGCGAGGCCAATTCCCCAAACCAAAACACCCGTTCCAGCATCTATGCATGGATTTTATTGAACAAAATAGGAGTGAAGAAAAACAGTGTTGTCTGGTCATAGTAGATGCATTTTCAAAGTGGGTAGAAATATTTTTTAAAGGAAAAGCAGATGTGCTAACAGTAGTAAAAGCATTATGCAAAGATATAATACCAAGATAGGGTATAACTAAATCTATACATGAGAATGGACCTCAATTTGTAAATCAATTAATCAAGAATAAGAAGCTATTTAACCAACAGGAAGCAATATGGGAAGATGGGTGAAAATATGTCAACACGGCTAGATATATCTTGTGGTGTACCCCAAGGATCAATACTGGGACCAAGATTGTTTAATATTTATATAAACCACATTTGTAAAGTTACAAAGGACTTAAAGTTAGTTTTATTTGCAGACGACACAACTGCTTTCTGTTCAGGAGAGAACACACAGAAGATAATACAAATAACAGAATAAATGAACAAATTTAAAAAAATGGTTTGACTCTTTGAATCTCAGTAAAACTAAAATAATGCTATTTGGTAACAGTAGAAAAGAGCATCAAACACGAATACAAATAGACGGAGTAGATATTGAAAGGGTAAAAGAAACAAGATTTTGGAGAGTATAAATAGATGATCAAATGAACTGGAAATCTTATATACAAAACATACAACATAAGGTGGCAAAAAAAACCCAAAAACATTTCAATAATGAATAAAGCAAAATACGTCCTGGGCCAAAACTCACTTCATATTCTCTACTGCTCGCTCGTGTTAAACTTAAAAGGATTCCCACCACGGGAACAGACTGGCCAAATTACTGGTGGTACCTCACAGGACATACAATACGGGGGAAGTGGACACTCTGGTCACTACATATATTATACTGTAGTATAGATTATATGTATTATTCTACTTATTTTGTGTCTGGTTTTGTATTTGTTTTGTATCATCCCGTGAGGTGTATATTATTTTTTGTTATATTTGGATGCATTTGTTTGGTTTGTAAGCTTGTGAATCTGGGCTATCCATTAAGTAAGACTACTTATTATGTTGAAGGGGGCAGGAAATATAAGATTCTCTTTATCCTGTTCCTTCTCAAGCATAGGTGTGTAAATATGTGTTCAGTTGCCAAAGTTTTGAATTGTCTATTGATAATGAATGAATGAATTACTGGCCCCGGGAGATAGTGAAGAAGCTAAATTCTTTAAAAGTCGAATAACTCTGAAACATTAAGGCCCAAATCTAGTGTTAACCATATCACTCCCTGATGGACAAAATAGACCACTCAATGCCACACTGTTCAACACGTCCAGATGGGGTTTCCAATTATGGGCATGGTCAAGTGGACTAGACCCATATTTCCTGGTGATTGTTTGCATAAATCAAACCATGCGCAACACCGAATAACCCAGAGTGTTCTAAACGCGCTGGAAGTCACAGTTGTAAGCGTACCATTTGATGATGTGGATAAATGTTCAAAGTAACAACTGGTGTGTAATAATTGGTTCCTCCTTTGGCTGTTAATTGGTTACTCATGGAAAAAAGGTTTAATTGAAGTAATCAGCGAAACAACTCCTGAATGGAATTGCACTACATGGGACACAATCTAGCCTGTAACCAAAGAAACAAAGCAGAAACCAATATTTGATAAACATGTGACAAAAGCTATTTACACCTGCATTAACATACTAGGCTCTGGACAACAGTTAGGAAACTTATCGTCAGACAACTGCTTACACATAGTAAATGTATCAATATTTGTACAAAAATTGTTAACACGTCTGAACAGTTTGATATCCGAACATTGGAAAAGAACTACACGTGATGTAAACTGGCAAAGTGTTGGAGATCCAACTTATATCGATACAATAGGTGTCCCCAGAGGTGTACCTGACGAGTACAAATTGGTAAATCAAGTTGCAGCTGGATTCGAATCATCCGTCTACTGGTGGTGTACGATTAACAAGAATGTTGACAGAATAAACTACGTCCACTACAACGTACAGAGATTAGGAAATTGGACAAAGGCCGGACTTGAAGTCGTCACTGATCAACTCGCCGCAACCTCCCTTAAGGCCTTTCAAAACCGTATGGCGCCAGACATGTTGTTAGCGGAAAAAGGAGATGTGTGCGCAATATTGGGTGAACAGTGTTGTACTTCATACCAAAATACACTGATGCAGAAGATAGCCTGACCAGAGCGCTGGAAGGCCTTCGCACCCTCAACGGTAAAATGGAAGAGCACTCACCTATGTGGGATGGATGGTTGAATGTGTTCGGCAAATACAAGTCCTTGGTATCATCAATTCTAGTATCTATGGCTGTGTTTTCAGCAAAACTGACGTTGTGTGGATGTAGTTGTATTCCCTGTCTGGGTTCTCTGCTTAACCGTCTGATTACCACAGCGATTAGCCCAGCAGATGATAGAACTGTTCAGATGCACCTTCTGGCGGATGACAAGAAAGATGAATCTGATGACGAGGATACCTACCTGGACGGTGTTCCTGATCTGTTTCCAGACCCTGGTGACTATATATATATATAAAAATATGATGATGTTGAACTCTGAGTGTAAACATAACTTGGCCCTAAAGAAATTAACTATTAACTGAAAATCGCAAGAAGTTATTGGGGATAAGAAGATTCTGGGGAAGTTATGTGATAAACAGGAGGGAAATGTTAGAATAATTATGTATATATTATCATCATAACTTTATGCTTAAGGGCCATACTATAAAGTATTGTCAATTTGTGCAGAGCTAGCAATCCAAAAGATTGCTAGCCTCGTTATCAGTGTTGTGTGCAGACTCGGCCTGCTGGAAGCCAAGGCCGAATATTTGGTTCCAAGACCAGACAAAGCAGAGAAGAGACTGGGCGATATCACCAAGAGTCAACATATTTGCATTTTTGTATTATCATATATTGTGTCTTACTGGAGTTGTCGAGATTACCCCCTTCCCTCAGTCACCGTGATGTAATAGGGCCATTTTCCTAATAAATGGAGGAGGCGCACGGGCTTTTCTTTAGAACGTAGTTTGGATCTGTAACTAGAGTACAGCCCAAAACACGTGTCTCCTTATGAGCTAAATTGAACTCCGTCTCTGATTCATTCCTTGCTTCTTGTCTGATTAGTAGATGTCAACAGTGTTTGCACCTGACATATATATATATATATATATATGTCTTAATAAGGTTATCCAAAAAATAGTGCTCGATACCGTAGTAGAGCGCAATATATGTATGTGTGGGGAAAAAAAAAAATCACAAGACTATTTCATCTCTGAAGAGATGAAATAGTCTTGTGATTTTTTTCCCCCCCACACATACATATATATATATATATATATATATATATATATATACATATATATATATATATACATATATATATATATATATATATATATATATATATATACATATATATATATATATATATATATATATATATATATGTATATATATATATATATATATATATACATATATATATATATACATATATATATATATATACATATATATATATATATATATATATATATATATATATATATATATATATATATATATATATATATACATACACACATATATACATATATATATACATATACACGTTAGGTCAGGAAAAAACACAGAGGCTATATCATCCCTACAAGCCTGTTTCGCAGGTTTCCCTGCTCGTTCCCTGCTGACAAGTAGGGAAACCTGCGAAACAGGCTTGTAGGGATGATACAACCTCTGTATTCTTTCCTGACCCAACGTATATTCCGCTCCACCCCCGTATTTAGCACTGTATAACGAATAAAACACAGAAACCTGGGCTCTATATATATATATATATATATATATATATATATATATATATATATATATATATATATATATATATATAGCAATGTACCGTATTTTAGGAGTTTTTGACCATTCTTCCAAAAGCGCATTGGTAAAGTGACCAACTGATGTTGGTCGAGAAGGCCTGGCTCTCAGTCTCCGTTCTAATTCATCCCAGGTCAGGACTCTGTGCAGGTCAGTCAAGTTCATCCACACCAGACTCTGTTATCCATGTCTTTATGGACCTTGTCATATTGAAAGAGGAAGGGCCCCACTCCAAACTGTTCCCACAAGGTTGGGAGCATGGAATTGTCCAAAATGTTTTGGTATCCTGGAGCATTCAAAGTTCCTTTCACTGGAACTAAGGGGCCAAGCCCACACCATCATTCCGATCATTTGGATGGCTGGTGTTGCATCTGACCGGTCTTCCTCTCAGGGAATTAAAGTGACTGGTCAATCCCACATTCTTTCAGATAACATATATATTGAGTAAGAAGGACCATCAAGACAGAATAGGAATATTATCAAGTTTTACTAAAGCTTTAGTAGACCAGTTCTACAGTGCGCTAGAAGAGGTCTGAAAATCAACCTATTGAATACGAAAACAGCCCCTCACCCTGCCCAGAAAGGAATACAGCCTCATAGTTCTAATACTGACAAGGTAAAAAGGGAGTATGCTATACTCCCACTTTCCAAACCCTTCAAGGTAAAGCACAGAGTTTACTTGTGGACATAAGATACAAGCAAAAAGAGTACACATGGGACAATATTAGCTGTTTTAAACATGACTATGAATAAAGAAAGAACTCTTAAAAATATATGCATTCTCTACACTGGCCGAATACTTTTAGCAATATTGTGTAGGTTTTTTTTGCTGTATGTAGAAGTGGCAGGTTGCATCAGCTCAGCTCTTTTGATGTGTTTAATGTCCTTTGTGTTATTTAATGTTTCCTTCTTACACACATGCTTATGTGTGCTATGGCTTTGAGGTTTTTTTCTTCCTTGGCCGCAGTCTGGACAATGCTTTTTTCCCCCCCCCAGTGTCATACAAGTGTAAAGATAGCCGTTTTTCTGTAAAACATAGAAAACCAACAGACCACGCAATTCAAATGTGAATGGTGAATGACGGCAAACTGTGTAGTTAACGTTTTAGAACCAGAAGTGTCAAAAGTATGGACCTGGCAGTTTTATTTGCCTGGTTTCACCCCAGCAGTCCGGCTCCCGGGTCGGCCCGTGGTTCTGCCAGCGCAGTTAATGGCTGGTAAACGTGATTGATTGCACGATGTGGGAAATGCTGCAGTCGTTCCGTCGTCCCCTCAATAGTGCACAGAATAGCTTTTACAAAGAGTCTCCCTAAGTTTCCCACTCTTGTTCATCCATTTTTTTCCCCCTCCACCAACTCATCCATACTTTTATTGTACCAAAGATCTATCCTGCACTCGGGAAAAAAAACAAAAAACATCACAATCTGTTCCTTAACAGCTTTTAAGGGAGTATATTTAATCTCATAGAGGGATACCTTCTAGTGAATGGATAATTAGTCATGTGTGTATCAATATTAACTGCAATATAGCCAAATGAAAATATTTGGGATTTTGCATAACAGCACAGAGCTCCAAACTTCATGTGACCTTCCAATTAGCCCACGTACAGTACGCAGAGAGCTTCGCGGAATGGGTTTCCATGGCCGGGCAGCTGGATCTAAGCCATACATCACCAAGTCCAATGCAAAGCATTGGGTGCAGTGGTGTAAAGCATGTCGCCACTAGACTCTATCCATCCATCCATTGTCTACCGCTTGTCCCTTTTTGGGGTCGCTGAAGCCTATCTCAGCTGCATTCGGGCGATAGGCAGGGTACACCCTGGACAAGTCGCCACCTCATCGCAGGGCGCCACTGGACTCTAGAGCAGTGGAGACGCCTTCTCTGATGGACCAAAGATCTATCCTGCACTCGTAAAAAAACAAAAAAAACATCACAATCTGCTCCTTAACAGCTTTTAAGGGAGTATATTTAATCTCATAGAGGGATACATTCTAGTGAATGGATAATTAGTCATGTGTGTATCAATATTAACTGCAATATATCCAAATTAAAATATTTTGGATTTTGCATAACAGCACAGAGCTCCAAACTTCATGTGAACCTTCCAATTAGCCCACGTACAGTACGCAGAGAGCTTTGTGGAATGGGTTTCCATGGCCGGGCAGCTATCTAAGCCATACACCACCAAGTCCAATGCAAAGCACGTCGCCACTGGACTCTAGAGCAGTGGAGACGCCTTCTCTGGTGGACCAGTCTGGGTTTGGAGGTTGCCAGAAGAACGCTACGTTTCGGACTGCATCGTGCCGAGTGTGATATTCGGTAGAGGAGGAATTATGGTGTTTATTATAAGAAAATGGAAGAGTTTGGGAACAACAGTAACTCAGCCACAAAATGGTAGGCCACGTAAACTGACTGAGAGGGGTCAGCGGAGGAATTATGGTGTGGGGTTCTTTTTCAGGAATTGGGCTTTTTCAGGAATTTTAAATGCTCCAGGATACCAAAACATTTTAGACAATTCCATGCTCCCAACCTTTGTGGGAATAGTTTGGAGCGGGGCCCCTTCCTCTTCCAACATGACTGTGCACCAGTGCACAAAGCAAGGTCCATAAAGACAAGGATGACAGAGTCCGGTGCGGATGAACTTGACTGGCCTGCACAGAGTCCTGACCTGAACCCGATAGAACAGTGATTTTCAACCACTGACCTAATTGGTCCAAAAAAAGATTTTTTGCAAATCAATAATCATAATAATGTGCCGTTGTCTAGTGCCTGTGCTGTGTAAAGTTTGGCAGGGTAATCTTATAATACTCCATACCAGTAGGTGGCAGCAGGTAGTTCATTGCTTTGTGGAAGTCGGAACGCGTCGAGGATGGTTTGTCGTGATCCCAATATGCAGAGCACAGCGGGAGACAGCGTGCAGGTAACGCTTAAACCAAAAAATAACAAGGCAAGTACCACTAGGAAAAGGCACCGAAGCATAGGGATGGCTTTGTAAAACAAAAGTAAAACTGAACTGGCTACAAAGTCAACAAACACAGAATGCTGGACGACAGCAAAAACGTACAGCGTGTAGCGCAAAGACGACGTCTACAAAGCACATCCCGTACATGACAGGACAATCAACAATGTCCCCACAAAGACGGATAGCGTACACACAACTGTTCCCACAAGGTTGGGAGCATGGAATTGTCCTAGACTACTGCAACGCACTTCTTGTCGGGATCCCCAGCAAGAACATCCAGAAGCTGCAATACATAACAGAATAGTGCTGCCAGGATCCTGATGAGAGTGCGGAAATATGACCGTATCACACCAACTCTCAAATCCCTTCACTGGCTTCCTGTCCCACCCAGGATTGAATTCAAAGTCTCCCTGCTAACCCACCAGTGCCTCCATGGAAATGCCCCCCCCCCTCTACCTCAAAGAACTACTCAACCCCAAATCCTCCACACGACACCTCCGCTCTGGACAGGCTAACCTCCTCCAACCTCCGAGGACAAAGCTACGAACAATGGGCGACCGGGCTTTCGTCGCTCCCAGTCTGTGGAACGCTCTCCCTGACCACCTGAGGGCGCCACAGACTGTGAATGCTTTTAAAAAAAGGCTTAAAAACGCTTCTTTTTAAAAAAGCCTTCTTTTTTTTTTTTTTTTTTTTTTAATATATGCATACTAGTTTTAGCTATTTGGCTGTTCTACAACTTGACTGGCCTGCACAGAGTCCTGACCTGGAGCCCGATATAACACTTTTGGGATGAATTAGAACGGAGACTGAGAGCCAGGCCTTCTCGACTAACATCAGTGTGAAAAGTTTGGTTCTTTTATGACTTTATTATGGGTCTACTGAAAATGTCAGCAAATGTGCTGGGTCAAAAGTATACATACAGCAATGTTAATATTTGCTTACATGTCCCTTGGCAAGTTTCACTGCAATAAGGCACTTTTGGTAGCCATCCACAAGCTTCTGCTTGAATTTTTGACCACACATCTTGACAAAATTAGTGTTTGGGGTCATTGTCCTGTTGGAATTTTGGCAGTAATATAATACAAGTCGTAATTTTACTCAACGCAAGTCAACATTTTACAAGAAAAACTGAACATTTGTGTGATATTATGATAAAACTTGGAATTTTACTCAATATGCATACTAGTTTTAGCTATTTGGCTGTTCTAGTTTTGATTTTTTGATTATCTTTTTATTTTTGTATTTTTGTAATACACTGTAGCACTTTGAGGTTGTTTAGTCAATGTAAAGCGCTTTTTACAAACAAAATCTATTATTATTATTATTAGGGATGTCCGATAATGGCTTTTTGCCGATATCCGATATTGTCCAACTCTTTAATTACCGATACCAATAGCAACCGATATATGCAGTCGTGGAATTTACACATTATTATGCCTGATTTGGACAACCAGGTATGGTGAAGATAAGGTCCTTTTTAAAAAAAATTATAAAATAAGATAAATAAATTAAAAACATTTTCTTTAATAAAAAAGAAAATAAAACAATATAAAAACAGTTACATACAAACTAGTAATTAATGAAAATGAGTAAAATTAACTGTTAAAGGTTAGTACTATTAGTGGACCAGTAGCACGCACAATCATGTGTGCTTACGGACTGTATCCCTTGCAGACTGTATTGATATATATTGATATATAATGTAGGAACCAGAATATTAAAGGCCTACTGAAATGTGATTTTCTTATTTAAACGGGGATAGCAGGTCCATTCTATGTGTCATACTTGATCATTTCGCGATATTGCCATATTTTTGCTGAAAGGATTTAGTAGATAACATCGACGATAAAGTTCGCAACTTTTGGTCGCTGATAAAAAAACCTTGCCTGTACCGGAAGTAGCAGACGATATGCGCGTGACGTGACAGGTTGTGGAGCTCCTCACATCTGCACATTGTTTACAATCATGGCCACCAGCAGCGAGAGCGATTCGGACCGAGAAAGCGACGATTTCCCCATTAATTTGAGCGAGGATGAAAGATTTGTGGATGAGGAAAGTGAGAGTGAAGGACTAGAGGGCAGTGGGAGCGATTCAGATAGGGAAGATGCTGTGAGAGGCGGGTGGGACCTGATATTCAGCTGGGAATGACTAAAACAGTAAATAAACACAAGACATATATATACTCTATTAGCCACAACACAACCAGGCTTATATTTAATATGCCCCAAATTAATCCCGCATAACAAACACCTCCCCCCTCCCGTCCATATAACCCGCCAATACAACTCAAACACCTGCACAACACACTCAATCCCACAGCCCAAAGTACCGTTCACCTCCCCAAAGTTCATACAGCACATATATTTCCCCAAAGTCCCCAAAGTTACGTACGTGACATGCACATAGCGGCACGCACATACGGGCAAGCGATCAAATGTTTGGAAGCCGCAGCTGCATGTTGTACTCACGGTGCAACGTCTGCATATCCAACTCAAAGTCCTCCTGGTAAGAGTCTCTATTGTCCCAGTTCTCCACAGGCCAATGGTAAAGATTGACTGTCATCTTCCGGGAATGTAAACAATGAAACACCGGCCGTGTTTGTGTTGCTGCAGCCGGCCGCAATACACCGCTTCCCACCTACAGCTTTCTTCTTTGCTGTCTCCATTGTTCATTGAACAAATTGCAAAAGATTCACCAACACAGATGTCCACAATACTGTGGAATTTTGCGATGAAAACAGACGACTTAATAGCTGGCCACCATGCTGTCCCAAAATGTCCTCCACAATCCGTGACGTCATCATACGGAGACGTTTTCAGCAGGATATTTCACACGAAATGTAAAATTGCACTTTAGTAAGCTAACCCGGCCGTATTGGCATGTGTTGCAATGTTAAGATTTCATCATTGATATATAAACTATCAGACTGTGTGGTCGGTAGTAGTGGGTTTCAGTAGGCCTTTAATAACAGAAAGAAACAACACTTTTGTGTGAATGAGTGTAAATGGGGGAGGGAGGTTTTTTGGGTTGGTGCACTAATTGTAAGTGTATCTTGTGTTTTTTTATGTTGATTTAATAAAAAATATATTAAAAAATGTTTAAAAAAAACAACAAAAACAAAACGATACCGATAATTTCCGATATTACATTTTAACGCGGACATCTATAATTATTATTATTACTATGTCCAAAATGTTTTGGTATCCTGGAGCATTCAAAGTTCCTTTCACTGGAACTAAGGGGCCAAGCCCAGCTCCTGAAAAAACAACCCCACACCATCATTCTGATCATTTGGAGTAAAGGCAGGTGGCCAAATACTTTTGGAAATATATAATGTATGACAAGGTAAAAAGTCTGTAGGGAAGTTGTCACTTCAATGAACTAAAACAAAGGTTTTAAAGCTTTTTCCTCCCATGACACGCTTTTAGTCCAACTCTACTTGATGGCTTTGGATCAATAACAGACCGGCTCAATAATAGCGGTGAGTGAGCGACAGTATAACGCGGACAAAGACGTATCCGACATTGAAAAAGCTGCTCGAGTGATAAAAAGAAAATAATGCTGGACAAAGCCTTTTATAGTGCTGAGTCTCTTTCAGATCTTGACTGTTCCCATAATGGTGTCAAAGTGCACATGAGATGAGGTTGAAATGTGATGTTGAGACTTATGTTGACGCTGCACAGACATATTGTACTCTGCTTCACTTCAGCGTACATGCCAATCATTTTCTAGAACTTGCAAAAGAGTACAAGTCTGGACTGTCTACCACCAGATCACTGCATAGAACGATTGCAGTTTCTAACCAAACCTGTCCTTTGAGGTCTAATTTGTATTCCTGTTGGAATAATTGTTTCTAAATGATCACAAAAGCTTCGTACTACATTGAGTTCCAGGCAGGGGGACGGGAGCTGTCTTTGGGGCCTACCAGGAGGAAGGCTCGTAAAACTCCACTGTGACTTCAAAGCGGACAGATGGCAGGATCTGCCCAATTTCCAGACGAACTCTTTTTGGAGTATTTTACGAACCCTTTTTGAACTATTTTTTACGAGCTCTTCTTTTGAACTGTTCGGTAACCAAAGGCAACGCTGTTTACGACCCACTTCCCTCTGGAAGCAGCTGTGGTCAGGTGGGGGGAGAAAGTCAAATAAAGAAGGAGGAGTGCAATCTTTTGGCAGATCGTGCTGAGATACTGTACAGTGTGTCCAGGCGTGTCTCCTCAATTGAGTCCGAATTGAAGTCTTTGTCTCTGTTTCATTATTTGCCTCTTGTCTTGTTTAATAGAGGTCATCAGTGTTTGAACCTGACAATTCCGTTCACCCTAAAGTCGTATAACTTGGTATGTGACAGGTGTTAACTATTAACGTTAGCATGCTAACAATAAAATGCTAACTTTTTTTTTCCCAAACACTACACTTTTTTCTCTAATTCCGCAGCCATACACTTTACAGTCATATACAGTCGTGGTCAAAAGTTTACATACACTTGTAAAGAACATATTGTCATGGCTGTCTTGAGTTTCCAATCATTTCTACAACCATTATTGTTTTGTGATAGAGTGATTGGAGCACATACTTGTTGGTCACAAAAAAAAAACATTCATGAAGTTTGGTTCTTTGCACAAAGCAAGGTCCATAAAGACATGGATGACAGAGTCTGGTGTGGATGATCTTGACTGGCCTGCACAGAGTCCTGACCTGAACCCGATAGAACACTTTTGGGATGAATTAGAACGGAGACTGAGAGCCAGACCTTCTCGACCAACATCAGTGTGAAAAGTTTGGTTCTTTTTATGAATTTATCATGGGTCTACTGAAAATGTGAGCAAATGTGCTGGGTCAAAAGTATACATACAGCAATGTTAATATTTGCTTACATGTCCCTTGGCAAGTTTCACTGCAATAAGGCGCTTTTGGTAGCCATCCACAAGCTTCTGCTTGAATTTTTGACCACACATCTTGACAAAATTAGTGCAAGTTCAGCTACATTTGTTGGTTTTCTGACATGGACTTGTTTCTTCAGCATTGTTCACACCTTTAAGTCAGGACTATGGGAAGGCCATTCTAAAACCTTCATTCTAGCCTGATTTAGCCATTCCTTTACCACTTTTGACGTGTGTTTGGGGTCATTGTCCTGTTGGAACACCCAACTGCGCCCAAGACCCAACCTCCGGGCTGATGATTTTAGGTTGTCCTGAAGAATTTGGAGGTAATCCTCCTTTTTCATTGTCCCATTTCCACTCTGTAAAGCACCAGTTCCATTGGCAGCAAAGCAGGCCCAGAGCATAATACTACCACCACCATGCTCACAATTTCACAAGAAAATCTTAGAATTTTGGCAGTAATATAATACAAGTCGTAATTTTACTCAACGGTGTGCGATGATATGATACAACTTGTGCGATGATATGATACAACTTGGAATTTTACTCAATAACAGTCGCAATTTTACAAGAAAAAGCTTAACATTTTGGCAATTTGATGAAAAGAGTCGTAATTTTACCGTACAAAAGTCACGTTATAAGAAAACTTAAAAATGTTGGCAATATTATCATAATTATCAGAATTTAACTTAGCAAAATTATGACAAGTCATAATTTTATTCAAAAAATGTCAGTATTTTACAAGAACAACAAACAAATTGGCAATATTGTGATAAAAAGTCAGCATTTTATATGACCAACGTCGCCATTTTGCATTAAAAAGTAATAATTTTACAAAAAAAATAATGCAATATTACATAAACAGAAAGAATATGAGAAATTGTTCCCACTTTTATAAGAAAAAAGTCGACACATTGTGAGAAAAAGACTGCTTTTAGTTATTTTTTGTTTGTAATTGGGTTTTAATCTTCATTATTTATTTCAAGTTATTACAGAATCTCTCTCTCTCTCTCTCTCTTTTTCAATATATGTGTATGTGTGTGTATATATATATATATATATATATATATATATATATATATATATGTGTGTGTATATATATATATATATATATATATATATATATATATATATATATATATATATGTATATATATATACTTATATATATACATACAGGCACATGCACACATAGGGCCCTATGGGTGCTTGAGCCCCTGCCCTTTTTGCCTCGTCTTAAAAAGTGCCCTCTGCCTGTGTGTGTGTGTTTTTTTTTTTTTTTGTTTGTTTTTTCTTTGAACAACATTAATAAATTCCTGTCAGGGATGTAAAAAAAAAACAGCGGTACAAAAACTCCACGTTTTCTTGTAATACCGGCTTGTTTGAGCCTGCCGCTTCCGCCAGAAGGGCGAGTGAGTGAGTAAGTGAGAGGAGAGAGAGCCAACTGCGGCGCTGAGGAGACGTGACAGTGGAGCAACTTGAACCTGTGAGTTATGGTCTAGTCGCCGTCCACTTATTCAGCATCTAATATGGGTAATATTTCAGAAAAACGCTGTATTATTCTATTATTCAATGTGTCAGCTTCTGTTTTTGCCGGACGTCGGAGCACGGCACATCAAATCCGCACAGAGCAGAGCGGATCGTGCGGGACAGGAAGTAGTGTACAAAATACAAAATAAAACACCGGGTTAATTTTCAAAATAAAATGCACTGTGTTTACGGCGGATCACATTTCTCTCACAGTAGAGGTTTAGATATAAAGTTTATAGTGACTTTGCTATTTCTGTGTGGGTTAACAAAATAATAATAATAATAACGATAATAAGAATAATGATAATGATGATAATAATAATAATAATAATAATAATAATCCATCCATCCATCCATCTTCTTCCGCTTATCCGAGGTCGGGTCGCGGGGGCAGCAGCCTAAGCAGGGAAGCCCAGACTTCCCTCTCCCCAGCCACTTCGTCCAGCTCCTCCCGGAGGATCCCGAGGCGTTCCCAGGCCAGCCGGGAGACATAGTCTTCCCAACGTGTCCTGGGTCTTCCCCGTGGCCTCCTACCGGTCGGACGTGCCCTAAACACCTCCCGAGGGAGGCGATCGGGTGGCATCCTGACCAGATGCCCGAACCACCTCATCTGGCTCCTCTCCATGTGGAGGAGCAGCGGCTTTACTTTGAGCTCCCCCCGGATGACAGAGCTTCTCACCCTATCTCTAAGGGAGAGACCCGCCACCCGGCGGAGGGAACTCATTTCGGCCGCTTGTACCCGTGATCTTGTCCTTTCGGTCATAACCCAAAGCTCATGACCATAGGTGAGGATGGGAACGTAGATCGACCAGTAAATTGAGAGTTTTGCCTTCCGGCTCAGCTCCTTCTTCACCACAACGGATCGATACAGCGTCCGCATTACTGAAGACGCCGCACCGATCCGCCTGTCGATCTCACGATCCACTCTTCCCTCACTCGTGAACAAGACTCCGAGGTACTTGAACTCCTCCACTTGGGGCAGGGTCTCCTCCCCAACCCGAAGATGGCATTCCACCCTTTTCCAGGCGAGAACCATGGACTCGGACTTGGAGGTGCTGATTCTCATCCCATTATTATCATTATTATTATTATTAATAATAATAATAATTTCAGCATTCTGGGGATATAAAATGTAGGTTATCTGTTAGGAATATTACCATCTGTATTTAAACTTGATTCATGTTGATTATGCCTGCAGCACAATGCCAAAAAAATAAAGGATACAGAAAAGGAAGGAGAAGGAGCGCCAGGAAGCAGCTAAGGGTAGCAGACCTCTTAATGCATGGCTAAAACCAAGTACTAGCACCAGAATTGAAGAAAGACCACAGACCTCAGAAAGTGTCACACCTGAGAGAGAGGCAGAGACCTTAGAAGCAACACCTGAGAGAGAGGAGGTGGAGAGTGTAGAAGCAACACCTGAGAGAAAAGAGGCTTTAGATGCAACTCCTGACACAGAGGAAGCCATAGAAATCCCGGTAAATGTTGGGGAGGAAGAATCCACAGGAAGGGAGGCAGATGATACTACTGCAGAGGAAGCCATAGATGAGGGGGAAGTTGAAGGAGATACAAGTGATGTAGGAGAGAGGTCTTATCAAATATTGCAGTATAGTATAGTTGTATAGTTAGCTTCCTATTAGCAAATTTAATTTTACATTAATTTCCATATTGTGTAAAGGACCAAAAAAAAATTTCCTGCCCTTTTCTGACTTTGAGCCCCTGCCCCTCTATAATCATGTGCACGTCCCTGTA
>NC_084550.2:19097500-19110000 GCF_033978685.3 Nerophis lumbriciformis | reverse complement strand
CATCTGCGTTGGTGAATCTTTTGCAATTTGTTTATTGAACAATGGAGACAGCAAAGAAGAAACCTGTAGGTGGGAAGCGGTGTATTGCGGCAGGTGTTGTGCCGGTTAACGCACCCCCGCCGTAGAATGCACCCCTGGACTGTGGTGCCGGATAACACAACCGTTGTTTCATTGTTTACATTCCCGAAAGACGACAGTCAAGCTTTACCATTGGCCTGTGGAGAACTGGGACAACAGAGACTCTTACCAGGAGGACTTTGAGTTGGATACGCAGACGCGGTGCCGTGAGTACAACATACAGCTGTGGCTTCCAAACATTTGATCGCTTGCCCGTACGTGCGTGCCGCTATGTGCATGTCACGTACGTAACTTTGGGGACTTTGGGGAAATATATGTGCTGTATGAACTTTGGGGAGGTGAACGGTACTTTGGGCTGTGGGATTGAGTGTGTTGTGCAGGTGTTTGAGTTGTATTGGCGGGTTATATGGACGGGAGGGGGGAGGTGTTTGTTATGCGGGATTAATTTGTGGCATATTAAATATAAGCCAGGTTGTGTTGTGGCTAATAGAGTATATATATGTCTTGTGTTTATTTACTGTTTTAGTCATTCCCAGCTGAATATCAGGTCCCACCCGCCTCTCACAGCATCTTCCCTATCTGAATCGCTCCCACTGCCCTCTAGTCCTTCACTCTCACTTTCCTCATCCACGAATCTTTCATCCTCGCTCAAATTAATGGGGAATTCATTGCTTTCTCGGTCCAAATCGCTCTCGCTGCTAATGGCCATGATTGTAAACAATGTGCGGATGTGAGGAGCTCCACAACCTGTGACGTCACGCGCATATCGTCTGCTACTTCCGGTACAGGCAAGGCTTTTTTTATCAGCGACCAAAAGTTGCGAACTTTATCGTCGATGTTCTCTACTAAATCCTTTCAGCAAAAATATGGCAATATCGCGAAATGATCAAGTATGACACATAGAATGGACCTGCTATCCCCGTTTGAATAAGAAAATCGCATTTCAGTAGGTCTTTAAACAATGTGATGTGTAACGCGGGTCACATTTGAATTGCTATTGCGACATCCAGTGGACACATTTAGAACAGCGGTTTCAATCAAAAATTGCAGCTCATTTTTATGCTTGGTTGTACGTTTGACACACCTGATTTAGAGTCTCCAATCAACCTACCAAGCATGTTGCTTTAGACTATGGGAAGAACACTAAGGGAATATGTGTAAATGCCATACAGAGGAGTTTGAGCTGAGATTGAAACCCATAACCCCCATTGCTAACCACACTACCACCATGCAGCTTTGAACATTTTCACTTTTTTTTTAAAGTTTAATAGGAGTCAGTCATTATTTACAGTCCTACAGTAGCGGACACCAGATGCAACTATCTGCAAGCTCACTCCGAAGGCCGCCGTTTAACTCTGTTTTCATCAAGACTCAAGGTGTGTACTTAGGCTCAAGGATAAGGAGGAGCCAACAGATCTCTTGTTTCTCTTCAAGGACTCCGGGCTTTAGGGGGATTACATTTTCTAGTGTCCGACTAAAATATCAATGAGACACTAATACCGCAAAGTTATGTATTTTTTCCCCTCCCAGATCTAAAACCAATTATTGACAGAATTATTTATTTTGAGGGCATGTGTATATAGGGCAGTAGGAATGCAATCAAACTGGCGACATACACTGTGTGTGTGTGGCCACAGCTCTGTTTCCAATTAAGAATTGCCGGGGGACGTGTTCGATATCTTTAGGAAAGAAAATAAGTGGAGCTGGGGCAGAAGTAGCACAGCAGCAACAGACGTCTACCCCTAACCTGGGTCATTTTTAAATATTGCACACAATAGAAGTGGTTGATCCATTCGAAGAAAAAAACTCTTATCAAACCTCAACTTCAGCTTCCTCAGCAAGGCACGTGTTATCTTAAAGGGATCTTTATCATGTTGGAAAACCAGTTTCTGCAGGGATGGGTTCATGGTCTGGTTCATACTATCACAGTTGATGTTGGAATTCATCTGTCCCTCGAATAACCACGACTTTCCACTGCCGGTGGCATTCGTGCCATCTCAGACCATGACGCTACGCCTTGCCTGTCGGTAAGGTACAACACCCTACCCCGGTTTATTAGAGATTCCCAGAGCCCCAAAAAAAGTCTGCGGGCTATAGAGTGTTTTCTATTCGGGCTCCAGTACTCTGGAATGCCCTACCGGTAACAGTTAGAGATGCTACCTCAGTAGAAGGAAGCACTTAAGTCCCATCTTAAAACTCATTTGTATACTCTAGACTTTGACTTTGAATAGACTCCCCCTTTTAGACCAGTTGATCTGTCGTTTCTTTTCTGCTCTGGCCCCCTCTCCTTCGTGGAGGGGGCGGGGGGCACAGGTTCGGTGGCCACGGATGAAGCGCTGGCTGTCCAAAGTCGGGACCCGGGGTGGACCGCTCGTCTGTGCATCGGTTGGGGACGTCTCTGCGCTGCTGACCTGTCTCCACTCGGGATGGTCTCCTGCTGGCCCCACTATGGACTGGACTCTCACTATTATGTTAGATCCACTATGGACTGGACTCTCACAATATTATGCTAGATCCACTCGACGTCCATTGCACCGGTCGCCCCGGGGGGTCCCCACATCTGCGGTCCCCTCCAAGGTTTCTCATTGGGTTGAGTTTTTCCTTGCCCTGATGTGGGAGCTGAGCCGAGGTTGTCATTGATTGATTGATTGAAGTTGCCAGCCCTTTCAAAGATAATGATTAAATTGTTAAGTCATTTGCAGTGAATAGTAAATCTGTACTCTCCACTCTAAATTATATTGAAGTTTCATTATTATCATATTGTCTCCTCGGAAGATATACTTTAGTTTTCCCAAAGCCCCAAAAAAGTCTGCAGGCTTTAGAGCGTTTTCTAGTCGGGCTCCAGTACTCTGGAATGCCCTCCCGGTAACAGTTAGAGATGCTATCTCAGTAGAAGCATTTAAGTCCAATCTTAAAACTAATTTGTATACTCTAGCCTTTAAGAATACCCCTTTTTAGACCAGTTGATCTGCTGTCTCTCTTTTCTGCTCTGGCCCCCTCTCCTGCGTGGAGAGGTAATCAGGTATCCACGGATGAAGTCGGGACCCAGGATGGACCACTCCTCTTTGCATCAGTTAGTAACTTGTCTCCATTTAAGATGATCCCCTGCCGGTCTCCCAATAGACTGGACTTGCACATGAAGTCGGGACCCGGGGTGATTACTCCTTATGCATCGGTCGGTGACGTCTCTGCACCCCGACGTGTTTACACTCAAGCGAATCCCCTGCTGGCCCCACTATGGACTGGACTCACATTAACTGTATCCACTAGGCATCCATTGCACCGGTCACTCAAGGGGAGATACCTACATCTGCGGCTCCTTCCAAGGTTTCTCGATGTTGCCATTGGGTTGAGTTTATATATTTGAGGCATTGTTGAACACTATAAGAGTTCTGGAGTGATAAACGAGCAGTGGCTTCACGTAGTCATCGCTGGCGTTAGCACAAAATAGCAGTGTGAGGCGATCCTTCATTGGCTTGTGTCCCGGCTGCTCTGCCCCTCTCTCCTGCGTGGAGAGGTTATCAGGTGACCATGGACCAGCCTCCACGGATGAAACGCTAGCTGTTCAAAGTCGCGACCCAGGATGGACTCCTCCTTGCAACAGTTGGTGACGTCTTTGCGCTGCTGACTTGTCTCCATTCAAGATGATCCCCTGCCGGTCTCCAAATGGACTGGACTTGCACATGAAGTCAGGACCCGGGGTGATTACTCCTTATGCATCGGTCGGTGACGTCTCTGCACCCCGACGTGTCTACATGCAATAGGATCCCCTGCTGGCCCCACTATGGACTGGACTCTTACATTATTAACTGTATCCACTAGGCATCCATTCTACCGGTCACTCAAGGGGAGATACCTACATCTGCGGCTCCTTCCAAGGTTTCTCGTTGTTGCCATTGGGTTGAGTTTTTATATTTGAGGCATTGTTGAACACTATGGGAGTTCTGGAGTGATAAACGAGCAGTGGCTTCACGTAGTCATCGCTGGAGTTAGCACAAAATAGCAGTTTGACGTGATCCTTCACTGGCTTGTGTCCCGGCTGCTCTGCCCCTCTCTCCTGCGTGGAGAGGTTTATCAGGTGACCATGGACCAGCCTCCACGGATGAAACGCTAGCTGTTCAAAGTCACGACCCAGGATGGACTCCTCCTTGCAACAGTTGGTGACGTCTTTGCGCTGCTGACTTGTCTCCATTCAAGATGATCCCCTGCCGGTCTCCCAATGGACTGGACTTGCACATGAAGTCGGGACCTGGGGTGATTACTCCTTAAGCATCGGTCGGTGGCGTCTCTGCACCCCGACGTGTCTACAGTCAAGAGAATCCCCTGCTGGCCCCACTATGGACTGGACTCTTACATTATTAACTGTATCCACTAGGCATCCATTCTACCGGTCACTCAAGGGGAGATACCTACATCTGCGGCTCCTTCCAAGGTTTCTCGTTGTTGCCATTGGGTTGAGTTTTTATATTTGAGGCATTGTTGAACACTATGGGAGTTCTGGAGTGATAAACCAGCAGTGGCTTCACGTAGTCATCGCTAGCGTTAGCACAAAATTGCAGTGTGAGGCGATCCTTCGTTGGCTTGTGTCCTGGCTGCTCTGCCCCTCTCTCCTGCATGGAGAGGTTATCAGGTGACCATGGACCAGACTCCACGGATGAAACGCTAGCTGTTCAAAGTCGCGACCCAGGATGGACTCCCCCTTGACATCAGATGGTGACGTCTCTGCGCTGCTGACTTGTCTCCATTCAAGATGATCTCCTACCGGTCTCCCAATAGACTGGACTTGCACATGAAGTCGGGACCCGGGGTGATTACTCCTTATGCATCGGTCGGTGACGTCTCTCACCCCGACGTGTCTACATGCAAGAGGATCCCCTGCTGTTCCCACTATGGACTGGACTCTCACATCATTGACTGTATCCACTAGGCATCCATTCCACCGGTCACTCAAGGGGAGATACCTACATCTGCGGCTCCTTCCAAGGTTTCTCGTTGTTCCCATTGGGTTGAGTTTTTATATTTGAGGCATTGTTGAACACTATGGGAGTTCTGGAGTGATAAACGAGCAGTGGCTTCACATAGTCATCGCTAGCGTTAGCACAAAATTGCAGTGTGAGGCGATCCTTCGTTGGCTTGTGTCCCGGCTGCTCTGCCCCTCTCTCCTGCGTGGAGAGGTTTATCAGGTGACCATGGACCAGCCTCCACGGATGAAACGCTAGCTGTTCAAAGTCGGGACCCAGGATGGACGACTCCTTGCATCAGTTGGTGACATCTCTGTACTGCTGACTTGTCTCCAGTCAAGATGATCCCCTGCCGGTCTCCCAATGGACTGGACTTGCACATGAAGTCAAGACCCGGGGTGACCACTCCTTATGCATCAGTCGGTGACGTCTCTGCACCCCGACGTGTCTACATGCAATAGGATCCCCTGCTGGCCCCACTATGGACTGGACTCTCACATTATTAACTGTATCCACTCGGCATCCATTGCACCCAGGGGGGATCCCCACATCTGAGGTCCCTTCCAAGGTTTCTTGTTGTTCCCATTTTTTGGGCTCTGGGAATCACTAACAAGCCGGAGTTCTTTGAACGCAGATTTCTTGCCGGGAAAATAATCAGTCTGCGCTAAGACCTTGGCGATATCGTACCGTGAGATTTTGATGTTGTTACATCCCGACTAATGACGGTTTCCTGCTTTGTCGTTTGTCATTGCATTTCGGGCTCCTCTATTTTGACGAAGAATGTTGACATGCGTCACCTACGTCGGATTGTTGGCCGCATATGAGAGCCAGGTCGGAATTGGAAAATCGAAAAAATTAGATGGCCAAACACTTTGGAATTGACAAGGCCTATGTTTTATGATTGGGGGGAAGTTCTCCCTAGCCAATCATGTTTAGAAGGAAAACTGCGTAAATAATATATCGTATTATAATTAGAGATGTCCGATAATGGCTTTTTTGCCGATATCCGATATTGTCCAACTCTTAATTACCGATTCCGATGTATGCAGTCGTGGAATTAACACATTATTATGCCTAATTTTGTTGTGATGCCCCGCTGGATGCATTAAACAATGCAACAAGGTTTTCCAAAATAAATCAACTCAAGTTATGGAACAAAAATGCCAACAAGGCACTGCCATATTTATTATTGAAGTCACAAAGTGCATTATTTTTTTTTAACATGCCTCAAAACAGCAGCTTGGAATTTGGGACATGCTCTCCCCTAGCGGGGGGTGTATATTGTAGCGTCCCGGAAGAGTTAGTGCTGCAAGGGGTTCTGGGTATTTGTTCTGTTGTGTTTATGTTGCGTTACGGTGCGGATGTTTTCCCGAAATGTGTTTGTCATTCTTGTTTGGTGTGGGTTCACAGTGTGGCACATATTTGTAACAGTTTTTAAAGTTGTTTATACGGCCACCCTCAGTGTGACCTGTATGGCTGTTGACCAAGTATGACTTGCATTCACTTTTGAAACCGATACCGATCATTTCCGATATTACATTTTTAAGCATTTATCGGCCGATGACATCGGCCGTCCGATATTATCGGACATCTCTAATCATAATGACCATATTTTAAGGGGAAACAGATACACCAATTGGTCACCGACAAAACTTGTCATGGTACGTGACTCATACCTCTACTACTCATGAAGTAGTGAGGCACCAGAGTGGGTGGACTTAATGCACTCCAAAAGTTCTTTGCAACCAGCGGAAGAAGCAGAAGAAGGGAAGAAGAAGCCTGTGGATGATATACTGCTGACTATTTTTGTACCATGCCAACCAAATATGATGGGATTTTGAGATGGGATTTGGCTGTCAGTCTCGCACTTTATTGATTTTGATGTTTACACTCGGATAGTAGTTGCATCTGCGACACACATTTCAGTCACAACCTATTTCTGCAAGGGACAGCTTATTTGACAAACATTTATAAAGTGATATGATGGGGACAGTAAGATTTTAGCTCGGATTCATTTGAAGAAGCCCTGTTATGCAAAACCAACTTTTCTTACCTGTTGTTGTGCATTTGAGATCTGCATAAGTATCGGACATTTGAAATCAAACTGTGAAAGCCATGCGGTGATATTTATAAAACAATCATGCCTTTCTTCATACTTCCTTCACCAGGTATGTCCAAACTTTCTTACTCAGACTAAAAAAAATTTAATTGAGGGCCGAAAGCCGAATGCGTGGAAAGTAACATCTAACTATCTATTAGAGTTCAATCAATCAATCAATGTTTATTTATATAGCCCTAAATCACAAGTGTCTCAAAGGGCTGCACAAGCCAAAACGACATCCTCGGTTCAGAGCCCACATAAGGGCAAGGAAAAACTCACAACCCAGTGGGATGTCAATGAGAATGACTATTAGAAACCTTGGAGAGGACCGCAGATGTGGGTGACCCCTCACCCCCTCTAGGGGAGACCGGATACAGTGGGTCTAGCATAATATTGTGAAAGTCCAGTCCATAGTGGATCTAACATAATAGTGTGAGAGTCCAGTCCATAGTGGATCTAACATAATAGTGTGAGAGTCCAGTCCATAGTGGATCTAACATAATAGTGTGAGAGTCCAGTCCTCTTATCGAACCGATTCCTTATCGAATTGTTTGTTGTATATGGAAAAAAATACAATATTTGGTTTAACAAAAGCTCACTTTTATTTTATAAGAAAAAAAGAAAAAAAGAAAAAAATATTGACTGTTGTTACCCCCCTAAAAAATAAAATAAAACAAATAAATATTGACTATTGTTACCCATGGTATGGTATTTTTTTAATTTTTTTTGTCATAAAAAAAATACAATCATGTGTGCTTACGGATTGTATCCCTGCAGACTGTATTGATATATATTGATATATAATGTAGGAACCAGAATATTAATAACAGAAAGAAACAACCCTTTTGTGTGAATGAGTGTGAATGAGTGTAAATGGGGGAGGGAGGTTTTTTGGGTTGGTGCACTAATTGTAAGTGTATCTTGTGTATTTTTAGGTTGATTTAATAAAAAAAAATAAAAAAATAAAAAAATAATTTCTTGTGCGCTTCGGTACCAATCGATCCACGGACCGGTGGGGACCACTGGTGTAGGCTACAAGATAACGTTAACGTTATCAGACACATACAAAAAGGCTAACGTTAACGTTACCGTTAGCCACCGACTTTGCTTAGGTAACGTTAGTCTAGCTAACTTTACTGCAATCCTGGATTGACATACGAGGTGACGTTATTTTAGCCTAAAGGCTACGAGTGAGCAGATATGGAAATTAACCGGCAACAGTTAACGTTAGTTACTCACCAGCACTATCACTGGAATTGGCGCTGCAGGTTGAAGCAGAGGAAGAGGGGCGTGCTTCGTCGCTGCTTCTCCACGACACCTTTCTCTAACCTTCAGGTTATGTGCAGCCTGAACATGTTACAACATGCTTGTTTTACTTCCCGCCCCTTACATGAGAGCGAAGCCTGGCAACAATTGCAGATAGCCGTTTCCTCGTCGTATTTTTTTGTAAAATGAAGCCATGCCTTGAGGCGTTTTTTTCTGGTCCATTGTTGTTGCTGCTTTCTGTATCTGCCGCCTAATGACTGAGCTACGTCATTTCCTGGGACGTGCCACAGGGCATTTCCTGTGGGACGGGATTCGTTCCCAGGGATTCGAATAAAGAACCAACTGTTTTTCTTTACTATAGTGGCCTCGATAAAGAGATTCGAGTCCATGGAATCGGTTCTTTTCTTATCCAACAACCGGGAGAACCGGTTTCGAACATCATCCCTAATACCGGTATTAGTATAGTACCGTGATACTAATGAGTCATATTCGGTACTATACCGCCTCTAAAAAGTACCGATCCCCCACTCTTCGTCGTCGTCATCACGTTGTGTCATGCAGACGAGCATGTTCGGCAGCGCGCAATCACGGAGTACTTACAAGCAGACACAGTGTGTAGACAGAAAAGGGAGAACGGACACATTTTGGCTTGATAACTAAAGATGAAGGTGAAGTTATAACACTGAAACACCCGCATGAAGAGGTGGTTCTAAATCACTAATCCTTAGGGATGATACTCGAAACCGATTTTCCCGGTTGTTCGATAAGAAAAGAACCAAGTCCTCGGACTCGAATCCCTTTTTGAGAACCGGTACCCGTTATCGAGACCACTATAGTAAAGAAAAAGAGTTGGTTCTTTATTCGAATCCCTGGGAACGAATCCCGTCCCGACCAGAAATGCTCCGTGGGACATCACAAGAAATGACGTCACGTAGCTCAGTCATTAGGCGCAGATAGCGAAAGCAGGAAAAACAATGGACCGGAAAAAGCGCTCCAAGGTGTAATAAAGTTCAGGGGTGTATAATGTAGCCCGGGAGAGTCAGGGCTGCATGGGATTCTGGGTATTTGTTCTGTTGTGTTTATGTTGTGTTAAGGTGCAGATGTTCTCCCGAAATGTGTTTGTCATTCTTGTTTGGTTTTGGTTCAAAGTGTGGCGCATTATTAGTAAGAGTGTTAAAGTTGTTTTATACGGCCACCGTCAGTGGCTTTTGACCAAGTATGCCTTGCTGTCACTTACGTGGGCAAGTAGAAGATAGTACAACAAAATAATGGGCTGGCACGCTGTTTGTACAGAATGTAGAGGTTTCCAAATGCTGTACCATCATGTCACGTCCTTATATTATTGTTAGGGTGAAAGTCGGAGAATACTAATCCCGGGAGTTTTCCTGCGAGAGGCACCGAAATCCGGAAGTCTCCCGGGAAAATCGTGAGGGAGCCGAGCCGAGGGTTGCCGACCCCTGCCCTAGCTCATAACATCACATCTTTCCCCCTATAAAGAAATATTAACTCAATAAAGTGTATTTCTTTTTTTAGCTTTAACTTTTCATTTTTTTTAGCATTGTAACCACATTTGCAAACAACTTTTCTCTTCATAGAATTGTCTTTCAATAAAGAAATAAAGTGCAAAAATGTCAAAGCATCATAACAAACAGTTATGTCAAATAGCAGCAGAAGTGCACTTTTTGGAGAGCTGTATTATTTTCAGTTTTGTGCCCAAGGGACTGATTTTATTTAACACTATATTATTATTTATACACCTATAGTGATCACAGAGACAGGTTGTTTTTGTGTTACTGTATATATTTGTTTTTCTGAAAAATCCCACTTAATATGCAAGAGGTGTCCAATTCTCAGCGAGTCGCACCGGACGAAGCCCCCAAATTGTTGCGTTTGGACCAGTTGTTCCTCCCAGGGAATTCAAGTTTCTGGTCTTCGCTCCCAAGGTCTTTACGACACTTAAAGCTGAGTAGAAGAACCACCAGAGACAGAATAGGCATTTTGTAATATATTTGCAAAGCTTTGTAAATATACTGAGACCAGTCCAGCATAGAACATTCAATCGCGCAGCTAAGATAGTCTTCCCTCCAAAATGGAAACCTTCTCTTCTATCAAGTCTCTCTCTCTCTCCCACCCTCGTTGTCTTGTCTTTCCAGCCTAAACACATGCCCACTGTCCTCCGCACCTGGACATAAGAATAGATAAGAAGAAGGAGTATCTCTCTTTCTTACATTCCACACTCAAGGTTAGCACACAGTATTTGCAGACAACCAAAAGATCACAATTGGAAGAAAAACACTAGCTGTTTTGTAATATGATTATGAAATTAAAGAAGTAACACTTAAATACGGATATATGTAAATATCTGCCTCCGACACTGTATTATTTTCAGTTTTGTACCCAAGGGACTGATTTTATTTAACACTATATTATTATTTATACACCTATAGTGGTCACAGAGACAGGTTGTTTTTGTGTTACTGTATATATTTGTTTTTCTGAAAAATCCCACTTAATATACTTTGGGTAACAACAGTCAATATTTATTTATTTGATTTGATTTTTTTAGGGGGGTAACAGTCAATATTTATTTATTTATTAGATTTAATTTTTTTCTTATATAATAAAAGTGAGCTTTTGTTAAACCAAATATTGTGTGTTTTTTTTCCATATACAACAACCGATCTGGACTCGATAAGGAATCGGTTCGATAAGAGGATTCGATGATAGGATTCGATAATAGGCTCGAACTCGTTAATTTCTTATCAAACATCATACCTACTAATCCTTGTCTCCATGGAGACAAGTCAAGTACGTTTATTTCAAATATCATCCCTGTGGGACGATACATGCCTCACTACGCACAGTAGAACACCGGAGTCAGGACATAGGATGTGTTAAAAAATGGTGACAAAGTCAAGAAAAGATTTCACTATGTCCGTTCATTACACATTATGACGATCATCTTAATTTTGAACACACTAAACATAAGAGAATGAAGTGCATACTTAGTCAACAGCCATACATGTCACACTGAGGGTGGCCGTATGAACAACGCCAACACTGTCATAAACTTGTGCCATATAGTGAAACTGCACATTTTGGGAGATTATTTGCACTGCAACGCAACATAAACAATGCAGAACAAATTCCCAGAATTCCCTGCAGCACCAACTCTTACAGGACGCTACAATATAAACAAACGCCATAGGTGGATCTACACCTAACATCCACTGCAATGATACCAAGTACAGGAGCGTATCTAGTCGATACTACTATGATTACATCGATATTTTTAGCATCAAAAATATATGACCAATGTATGATACCAAGTAGTATCGGATTGATACCCACATTTGTGGTATCATCCAAAACTAATGTAAAGTATCAAACAACAGAATAATAAGTGATTACATTTTAACAGAAGTGTAGATAGAACATGTTAAAAGAGAAAATAAGCAGATATTAACAGTAAATGAGCAAGTAGATTAATAATTCATTTTCTACCACTTGTCCTTAATAATGTTGACAAAATAATAGAATTATAAAAAGGAGCCCTTGTTTGTTTACTTACTAATAAAAGACAAGTTGCCTAGTACGTTCACTATGTTATTTAAGGACAAAATACTTAGAAAAGTATCGAAAAGTACCGAAAAACATTTTGGTACCGGTACCAAAATATTGGTATCGGGACAACACTACTATCTATGTATATAGCCTATACATACAGTATATGTGTACACATTATGTTAATATAATGGATATATAATTAACATCATTGGATATTAATATGTGAAAGTTCGATTCCTACCTGGTTTACTCCCGTGACGACCTCCTTAAAGTTTTTGTAATTATTTAGAAATATCAAGCAGCGAAAATGTGCCGAACATGGATAAGTATAGAGTGTTTTGCATTTTTCCCAGCATGCTCTGCAATGGATTTTAACGGTTGCAATTTAGATTTTTTTTTATGGTGCGTGAACATTTCTTATAATATCTGCAAAGTTCAGTGAGCAGGTTGTGTTATGTGTGACTAAGTGTGTTGATTTTTTGCGTTAGTTGCATATTTTTTTTTTCGCCATGACTAGGGAAGGTTGT
>NC_084550.2:19090000-19095000 GCF_033978685.3 Nerophis lumbriciformis | reverse complement strand
TTACAGCTTGTCCCTCATAATTTTGACAAAATAGTAGAACGGAAAATGACACAATATGTTACTGCATATGTCAGCAGACTAAATTAGTAGCCTTTGTTTGTTTACTTACTACCAAAAGACAAGTTGTCTAGTATGTTCACTATTTTATTTAAGGACAAAATTGTTCTTCGAATGCAGTAAGAAATATACACTATATTGCCAAAAGTATTTGGCCACCCATCCAAATGATCAGAATCAGGTGTCCTAATCACTTGGCCCAGCCACAGGTGTATAAAATCAAGCACTTAGGCACGGAGACTGTTTCTACAAACATTTGTGAAAGAATGGGCCGCTTTCAGTGATTTCCAGCGTGGAACTGTCATAGGACGCCAACAAATCCAATCGTGAAATTTCCTCGCTTCTAAATATTCCAAAGTCAACTGTGGGCTTTATTATAAGAAAATGGAAGAGTTTGGGAACAACAGCAACTCGGCCACGTAAACTGACAGAGAGGGGTCAGCGGATACCAAAACATTTTGGACAATTCCATGCTCCCAACCTTTGTGAGAACAGTTTGGAGCGGGCCCCTTCCTCTTCCAACATGACTGTGCACCAGTGCAAGGTCCATAAAGAGATGGATGACAGAGTCTGGTGTGGATGAACTTGACTGACCTGCACAGAGTCCTGACCTGAACCCGATAGAAAACCTTTGGGATGAATTAGAACAGAGACTGAGAGCCAGGCCTTCTCACCAATGCACTTTTGGAAGAATGGTGGAAAATTCCTATAAACACACTCCGCAACCTTGTGGACAGCCATTCCCAGAAGAGTTGAAGCTGTAATAGCTGCAAAAAGTGGACCCACATCATATTGAACCCTATGGGTTAGGGATGGGATGGCACTTCATATTATATAAAAATATAATATAATAATATATCAGTATATATTGTATACTGTATATATAATATGTAAATATTACATATACGGTATGTTATATTTTATATTGCTACTATGGTACATTTTTAGTCTACTTAATACCTGCATTATCCTTTCCATCCTTACCCTTTCCATCCTTTGAAACTGAGCTACTGCGTGAAACAATTTCCCTTGTGGATCAATAAAATCTATTACTCAAATCCTAACATGCATTTCTGTTTCCTCTAACTTTGTCTTTAGGATGCGGAGATGAAAGCTCTGGAAAAGGAAACATCGGGGTTGATATTTTCAGAACTTTCTGTCCCACTTTTGCCGTCGGGCCAAACGTAAAGGGAATTGAACGTTATACCGTACATGGCAATCGGTCTAAACATGTCTCGGGTCAGATGGCTTCGAATCAAGCCGCTATAAATCGGGTTACTGGGTCACGTATACACATAGGGAAGCTTTATAAGATACATGTGGGTCAATACAACTAAGCCCCACCAGTTTATTATTATGTTTATTTTAATGTTACCACAGAGTAGCCATGGAGGACATCAAACACAGCAATCTTATGTTGTATATTTTCCTCCGGGTCAAAGAACTTATTACTTCAGTCGACCGTAACTGTGAAATACGGCCGCTCTCGTTCAGTCTAATCACTTTTAATAATCGAAAGGGTTTAAATGGCTGAAGGCCTGCCATCAAAAGAGCACATCTGAATTTTGAAGTCGCCTCCTAGAATTAATCATAAGCTCCCTCACAAAAAAAATACATAATTTAATAAAACTCGAGCGACTTAGACAATGTTTCAAATTGTATTCGTTTTATGACAAGGCACTGTTCTCAGAAAAAGAGTCATAATAAATGCAATATACTTTTTGTATGATTCAGTTTTTCTTTTTCGGTTTCCCATTCTCTTGGTTATCATTATTTATTATTGAAAAAAACTGCTTAATTTTTTTATTAAATTCAGTCTTGCCGAGGGCAACACAGTACTATGGGATGTATGAATGTGTATAAACTATCATTATTATTGCGTAAATACATCTATTTGTGTCAGAATAACTGTATCCAAGTTATCACACGACTTTGTGTTGCCATGAGTTCCCGGCGAGAAGAGAAAAGCTGTCTTTGATCCTACCAAGAAGAAGGCTTGTAAAACTCCACTATGTAGGATGGGAAGCAACATGAAAGTGTTCTGTTTCTTTGATGTATTGTAATCAACAGAAAGATATTGTCTTGGACCCGAGATCTACAAAGCGAAGAGGAAGCAGGACCTGACTTTGAACTGTTTTACGACCTTTTCTTTGAACTGTTCTGTAACCAAAAGGCGATGGCTGTTTACAACCCCCCTCCCTTAGAAACAGCTGTTGCCATGTAATCAGGGAAAGTCCAAATAAAAGAGGAGACGTACAATCCTTCGTCAGAGCGTGGGACGACACTGTGCAAGGGTACAGTGTCTACGCGTTTCTCCTCAATTGAGCTAAATTGAATTCTGTCTCTGTTTAATTCCTTGCTTCTTGTCTTGTTTAAAAGATGTCATCAGTGTTCGAATCTGACAACAAGATACTTAACGTTCCAACTGGAAAACGTAATTTTTTTTGCAAATATTAGCTCATTTGGAATTTGGTGCCTGCGACATGTTTTCAAAAAAGCTGGCACAAGTGGCAAAAAAGACTGAGAAAGTTGAGGAATGCTCATCAAACTAACAAACAAAGATAACAACAACAAAAATAACAGTTTCTCAGTTCGATCGGTAAATATCTTGTCTTTACAGTCTATTCAATTGAATATAAGTTGAAAAGGATTTGCAAATCATTGTATTCTGTTTTTATTTACAATTTATAGACGTGCCAACTTCACTGGTTTTGGGTTTTGTAAATCGCCCATGCACTTGACGTAGGTTAATTGTGTTTGTATGCATGTGTGTAGGAAATCAATTTAAAACGTGTTGACAGTTTTACATAATTCAAAGACTAATCTAGTCAAGCCCCATAAACTACCAATCAAAAGGCTTGTAAAACGCCACTGTGTAGGATGGGAAGCAACATGAAGGTGTTCTGTTTTTTTGATGTATTGTAATCAACAGAAAGATAGTGTCTTGACCCGAGATCTACAAAGCGAAGAGGAAGCAGGACCTGACTCCCCTCCAGGGACCTCTTCTTTGAACGGTTTTACAACCTTTTCTGTGAACTGTTTTACGACCTTTTCTTTGAACTGTTCTGTAACCGAAGGCGATGGCTGTTTACGACCCCCCCTCCCTTAGAAACAGCTGTTGCCATGTAATCAGGGAAAGTCCAAATAAAAGAGGAGGCGTACAATCTTTTGTCAGACCGTGGTGAGACTGTGCAAGAGTACAGCCCAGGACGTTTCTCCTCAATTGAGCCAAATTTAATTCTGTCTCTGTTTAATTCCTTGCTTCTTGTCTTGTTTAATAGATGTCATCAGTGTCTGAACCTGACAATTTGCATTTTGGGCGCTATTTTTCCACGCTTTGGACCCTGCGGCTTATAAAACAGTGGGCCTAATTTATAAATGTTTCTTCACCAATGGCCATAATGTTTCGTATTCAACAACAAGTCTTCATAGAACACGACAAGACACACTGAAAAGGTGTGTTATTGCCATGAGTTCCCGGCGAGAAGATAAAAGCTGTCTTTGATCCTACCAAGACGACGGCTTGTAAAACTCCACTGTGTAGGATGGGAAGCGACAAGAAGGTGTTCTGTTTCTTTGATGTATTGTAATCAACAGGAAGATATTGTCTTGACCCGAGATCTACCAAGCGAAGAGGAAGCAGGACCTGACTCCCCTCTAGGGACATTTTCTGTGAACTGTTTTACGACCTTTTCTTTGAGCTGTTCTGTAACTGAAGGCGATGGCTGTTTACGACCCCCCCTCCCTTAGAAACAGCTGTTGCCATGTAATCAGGGAAAGTCCAAATAAAAGAGGAGGCGTACAATCTTTCGTCAGAGCGTGGTGAGACTGTACAAGAGTACAGCCCCGGACGTATCTCCTCAATTGAGCCAAATTTAATTCTGTCTCTGTTTAATTCCTTGCTTCTTGTCTTGTTTAATAGATGTCATCAGTGTTTGAACCTGACAATTTGCATTTTGGACGCAATTTTCCCACGCTTTGGACACTGCGGCTTATAAAACAGTGCGCCTAATTTATACATTATTCTTCGCCAACGGCCAAAATGTTTCGTATTCAACAACCAGTCTTCATAGCACACCGACAGACACACTGAAAAGGTGTGTTATTGCCATGAGTTCCCGGCGAAAAGACAAAAGCTGTCTTCGATCCTACCAAGAAGAAGGCTTGTAAAACTCCACTGTGTAGGATGGGAAGCAACATGAAGGTGTTCTGTTTCTTTCATGTATTGTAATCAACAGAAAGATATTGTCTTGAACCGAGATCTACGAAGAGGAAGCAGGACCTGACTCCCATCCAGGGACCTCTTCTTTGAACTGTTTAACGACCTTTTCTGTGAACTGTTTTACGACCTTTTCTTTGAACTGCTCTGTAACAAAAGGCGATGGCTGTTTACGACCCCCCTCCCTTAGAAACAGCTGTTGCCAAGTAATCAGGGAAAGTCCAAATAAAAGAGGAGGCGTACAATCTTTCGTCAGAGCGTGGTCCCGGACGTTTCTCCTCAATTGAGCCAAATTTAATTCTGTCTCTGTTTAATTCCTTGCTTCTTGTCTTGTTTAATAGCTGTCATTAGTGTCTGAACCTGACAATTTGCATTTTGGATGCTATTTTCCCACGCTTTGGACCCTGCGGCTTATAAAACAGTGCGCCTAATTTATACATTTTTCTTCGCCAACGGCCATAATGTTTCGTATTCAACAACAAGTCTTCATAGAACACCGACAGACACACTAAAAAGGTGTGTTATTGCCATGAGTTCCCGGCGAGAAGAGAAAGCTGTCTTTAATCCTACCAACAAGAAGGCTTGTAAAACTCCACTGTGTAGGATGGGAAGCAACATGAAGGTGTTCTGTTTCTTTCATGTATTGTAATCAACAGAAAGATATTGTCTTGGACCCGAGATCTACAAAGCAAAGAGGAAGCAGGACCTGACCTTGAACTGTTTT